>NC_030442.2:3832500-3950000 GCF_001660625.3 Ictalurus punctatus | reverse complement strand
TTTAATCCGAAACCTCTCAACACGCACACACACACACACACACACTCTGTCATTTTGCCCACAGGTGTCAATACCCCAGTGGGCAAGCAGCTTAAGATAACACAAAGAGGCTTTAGATTCAATTTAAACTTTATTTGAAAATGATGAATTACGATCAATTCGAAGACAAACCCATAATTCTGTTCTTTCTTTCTTTCTCTTTTTTTCTCTCCACAGTTTTTTTGAAAACATGGCCCGGATCGTGTCGCCGGACTACGTGCCCACAGAGACGGACGTGCTGCGGGTCAGAATCCGGACCACGGGCGTCATCGAGACCCAGTTTAAAGTCAAACACCTGGTGTTCAGGTAAAACACCGCGACTCTCCTTTACTGTGTATTCAACTACTCCAAACAATGAGTAATCACTGAATGGATTAAAACACACGCGCTGTGCACGAGCAGCTCTGACCACTGAAAACCCGAGCCGTCTTCCGTCACGCTCCAGACAATCTCTCGCTAATATTCACCCCCTCGATCGTCCGCTCGCGTCCCATTACAGCCGCGCTCCATCGCCAGACGCCTGATTAACCCTCCCCCCTCCCCTCCACGCCCCCGGAGCGTGTCGAGAGGATCGCGGTGTAATTCTCTGCCTTCCAGACCATTTGGATGTTAATGGGCACGTTTACATGCGCACTTCATTTCAAATGGAGCAAAGGATTATGGGAGGTTTGGATTATGAGGCATTTTACACACGCACACACACACACACACACACACACACACACACGGCCAGTATACTGGAGCGCCTTCACTTTCATCTGCTTACCCTCGGTATTAAGTCGGCCCTGTCTCACTCAGTTGTGGATGAAGAGAAACTCGGCGAGCGTTCCGCGTCACGTTTCATTTCCCTAATGTGACTCCTTTTGAATTCATAATGCTCTCCGAAATGAAACAGTGGAGCTCTGTTTAGTCAGCCGGTAAATATTCCCAGGATCAATCTCAGTGTCTGTCTGTCTCTCCCGGACATCTCATACTCACACACCCAATCGATCGTCAGCTCAAAACAAGGGCCCTTAGAACCCAGCACGTGCCTCGGCCTACGAATAGTTACTTCCTTTAGAGGGAAGTTTAGGTGTTAATGCTCCCAGTGTGTGTGTGTGTGAGGAATGTGTCATTCGAACACTCAGTAAGACTGAGATATTACTCAGACTCATCGTTTTAATAATATAGATAATGTAGTAGATTTTCAGACTTGTGTGTCCCTCAGTAACGTGTGTGTGTGTGTGTGTGAGAGCGAGCGAGCGATATTCGCATTATTAAACTGTCACATTAAACGTACTCTTCATGCAGCGTGTTATGAAGGATTTCAGACGTGTGTAAATTATTCTCGGCGTATTTCCACTCTTCATTCCGACCCCTCTGTTATTCTGGCTGTTACAGTGACTTCGTTCGCTCACACACACACACACACACACACACACAGGGTGTGTAGACCCTCACAGAAGCAGGTTAATTACTGTGCGCTTGATCATTAAGACACTCGGAAGTTAAATCCATTGACCCACTGCACACTTTACAATGAATATTTACGTAAAAATGTCCTTTACCGTAAAGGACGTTTTCTATATTAGAATAAATTTAAAAAACGGTATTACGCGTGTTAACTTGAGCCTCGTGTGTAGACAGCGCGTAGTGGTTTATTTGAATATAACGTAGAAAAGAACTCAAACTGGCTCGGCTGTAGCAGCGCTGTCTGATGGGTATTAAACACACGACGCGACGGGTTCGTTTTTACCTCCGCGTGGATTTTTATTGCGAACGTTTTAACTTTATTATTCCGGACGGTGTTGTGTGTGTGTGAAGCGTCTGCGTGTTTAACCAAGTGCTAACGCGGATGTATTGTCTCATTAGATGAAGCGCTGTTTTAGCGCTCCCTGTGCAGCTGTTGTGTGTGTCGTGTGTGTGTGTGTGTTGAGAGAGAGAGAAAAAGGCTGGATCACTTGTTCATGGCAGACGTGTACAGGAATCCTTCTGCCAAATTCAGGAGGAGGATGAGGAAATGAAACGCAGCACAGCGCACGCTCTCGTGGAGAATGACCTTTTCACACGCGGTCACCTGTTTACCTCTCGGCCGCCAGATTGCACCCGATATCCGCTCTCCTGCTCGTCTCCGAGCGCTGATTGAGGCCGTGGGACGAGTGGCCTGCTGACACTCGTGTTATCGAGGAGATATGAAATCGGGGGGGGGGCTCTTGAAATTTCGCTCTCGTGAGCCGAAACATTCTCTGTGGCGGTTGTATTGGTTTGTTTGTTTATTTATTTATTTAACGTGTCGATTAAAACACATCTGACTGCTAGCTGTAGTTTTCGAGGTCTCATGATCCTTCCGTTCATCGTCTTTCATCATACACGCATAGTAACGATCCCATCCCGTAATTCCTCCCACGACCGTTCCTTGGCGATACGTTTTGACGTCCCTGGTTTTTCTCCCTGCAGGTTGTATGACGTCGGAGGCCAGCGGACGGAGAGGAGGAAGTGGATCAGCTGTTTCGAGGACGTCAGGGCCGTGCTGTTCGTCGTCGCGCTGAGCGGCTACGACATGACGCTGGTGGAGGATCCTTCCATGGTGAGAGCCACGCCCACTTCCGTCCCGTTAGCGCACTGACGAGGTTGAACGGACTACACCGTCCTTCATCGTGCAAAGCCTTCCACCTCTAAACGATCCTTTTTACCCGACAGGAAGTAAACTTCTCACGATGCTAAATGTCTCTAAAATATATGTTTATATAAATACAATATAATAACCGCTAATTTCTCTGTTTGTCTCCATGTACATGCCGTCATCATTCAGCCCGAGCGCTGTGGTTTAATTAGTGCCTTTGTTTCTTTCTCTCTGTGTGTTTGTGTGTGTGTGTGTGTGTGTGTGTGTGTGTGTGTGTGTGCGTGTGTGCGTGCGCTCTTCAGAACCGACTGCAGGAGAGCCTCAGACTGTTTTCCTCCATCTGCAACAACGTCTTCTTCAGGAGCACCTCCATGGTAAGAGCTGAGGAGCCTGAGGAGAGAATGTCTCACTCACTCACACACACACACACACACACACACACACGAGGGAAAGACATAGAGAGAGCAGCACAGATGGGACCAGAAACTGTGTGAAAACTAATAAACACATAATGTCTATGAATTTATTACATTTGTATTTACTGACTGTGTGTGTACACGTGTGTGTGTGTGCGCGCGCGCGTGTGTGTGTGTGTGTTTCAGCAGGAGCCGTAACCAGTTCACATTAAACCATTAGTAGATGTATAACGCAGAGCGTTTATGCAGTGGGGTTCCTGCGCCGTGGCAGCGTAGATGAGCCTTTATGTTTCTGACTTCACTGTCGCCATAGCAACAAACAGCAACGCTAACGCGGATGCCACTGATCTCAGGTCTGCTGTTAGTGAGGAGAGTCCTTCATTTACACTGTACAGATAGACAGGTAGATGGAGAGACGGACAGATAGGCTGACAGATGGGCAGGTGGATAGAGAGAGAGACAGATGGATAGACTGACAGATGGGCAGGTGGATAGAGAGAGAGACAGATGGATAGTTGGGCAGGTGGATAGAGAGAGACAGGTGGATAGTTGGGCAGGTGGATAGAGAGAGAGACAGGTGGATAGTTGGGCAGGTGGATAGAGAGAGAGACAGATGGATAGTTGGGCAGGTGGATAGAGAGATAGACAGATGGATAGTTGGGCAGGTGGATAGAGAGAGACAGATGGATAGTTGGGCAGGTGGATAGAGAGAGAAGGATAGTTGGGCAGGTGGATAGAGAGAGACAGGTGGATAGAGAGAGACAGATGGATAGTTGGGCAGGTGGATAGAGAGAGACAGGTGGATAGAGAGAGACAGGTGGATAGTTGGGCAGGTGGATAGAGAGAGAGACAGATGGATAGTTGGGCAGGTGGATAGAGAGATAGACAGATGGATAGTTGGGCAGGTGGATAGAGAGAGACAGGTGGATAGTTGGGCAGGTGGATAGAGAGAGACAGGTGGATAGTTGGGCAGGTGGATAGAGAGAGAGACAGATGGATAGTTGGGCAGGTGGATAGAGAGAGACAGATGGATAGTTGGGCAGGTGGATAGAGAGAGAGACAGATGGATAGTTGGGCAGGTGGATAGAGAGCGACAGGTGGATAGTTGGGCAGGTGGATAGAGAGATAGACAGATGGGGAGGTGGATAGAGAGATAGACAGATGGGCAGGTGGATAGAGAGCGACAGGTGGATAGTTGGGCAGGTGGATAGAGAGAGACAGATGGATAGTTGGGCAGGTGGATAGAGAGAGACAGGTGGATAGTTGGGCAGGTGGATAGAGAGATAGACAGATGGGGAGGTGAACGAGAATGTGCTACGATCGGTCACTGTAATGTGGCAGTTATCTGATTGGCTTGAGTAGACGGTGGGCGGAGTCCACTTATTTGTGGATTTGTGTGCACTCTTGACGCTAGAAATGTTTCTAATCCCACGAATGCACAGGACGGGATCCACAAATGTGTGCAGCGCGGAGTCGTGTTTGCGACAGAAACATGTTTGTAAAAAAAAAAAAATAATAATAATAACCCCCCGCCCCCCCCCCCCCCCCCCCCCCCCCCCGATCTCGTTTTATTTATCTGTGAATTGAATCTTTTTTGTGAAACTAACATCCACAATATCTGTAGATCTCATTCAATGCTTTAGAGAATTTGTTTAATGTTTGTAAATCTCACTACATTTATTTGTGGATCATAATCGAATTATTTGGAATTATGAAGCAATTCTAACCCCATAGTGTTGAAGCTGTTTTCTGGTTTCACACACACACACACACGCACGCACGCACACACACTCCACTGCTTGTGTTTAATGAGCTGGTTTTACTCGGGCTCGTTAAACACCGTGTCACTGCTGTGTCACTCATCACGCTGCGCTTCACCAGCTCTAACGCTAAACTTAGCACTGACCAGTCATTAGTTCTGTCAGGAGGGCGTGGCCACCGGAACGACCTCCATCCTCCACTCACACACTCGCTCTCACACTTCTGTCTACTCTCTCTCTCTCTCTCTCTTTGTGCACCAATGATCATTAATATCTCAGGGTTATTAATGGTGGGTGAACACACACACGCACGCATGCACGCACACTGCTAGAGGTCAAAAATAAATCTACCAAACTTTTAATCATCTCAAGCAGTACGTGGGTTTTCTTTTCTGTCGTCCTCCAGGTGAGAGTTCATTATCCGTATTGTTTTACACGCCGTGATAAACGGTTCCGAATCGGAGAGAGACCGTTTTTTAATAAACACGACGCTGTGGGGAGTTCTCAGGTAAAAGTCGTGCGTTTTCGGAAGTTAACGTCGAGGAAAAAAGGTTCATCACGGTACAAAACAAACCAAGGCGGCTCAGACTTACGTGCCGAGTCTCCTCATAAGAACAAAGGAAACGGACAGAAAACACCGGAGTCTGGAACATTCTACGCTACGCTAACCCGGTGCTAATGTGACGCCGCGCTAGCTCGCTAAAGTTACCGCAGGAGATTATTGCTAGCTCGATGACTAACTCCGGTAAACCTGCCCCTGGCAAATATCTCCTATCGCTCACGAAAAAGAAATCAGAATGAACACGTGCTCGTATCGTTCTGTTTTTCAGATTTTATTCATGAACAAAATCGATCTTTTCCAAGAGAAGATCCTGCACTCGGGTCGTCACCTCAGACACTACCTGCCGCTCTACAGAGGTGAGGGACCATTCAACAGAGAAGTAAAAAAAAAAAAAAAACACCTCTTTGTTCAACCTCAATGAAATAAAATGAAAAAAAAAGAGACCGTTTTTCAAATTCTATACAATAAAGGAATGCTTCCTGTTGAGATTTTAACGATCGAATGCTTTTTATTACAGTTTTATAACTTAAAATGCTTCTTTATTGAAATTTTTTAGTCAGTTTTACAGTTTGGAGATGATAGTGTTTTTATCTCCATCCTCGATTTGAATTGAACTCAATAGCAGTTTGAGTCTGTTCACTGTCTCTATCTTCCTGTCTCTCTCTCACTCTCTCTCTCCCTCCCTCTCTGTGCAGGTGCTGACTGCGATGTGGATTCTGCCGCCCGCTTCATCGCCTCCACGTTTGTCTCTCAGAACACCACGCCCAGGAAGCTGATCTATCACCACTTTACTACGGCGACAGACACCTCCAACGTTCAGGTGGTGTTCCAGGTGGTGATGGACACCATCATGAAGGAGAACCTGGAGGCCGTTTCACTGCTCTGAGCCCCCGATTTAACCCCCGCACAGGCATCTCATCTCCGCACCATGTGAATCCTGCAGAGCTGCACACACACACTGCTGACGGCTCACGGTGACCAGAACCTCACCGTGATGTTCTGAGCTGTCCGAGGTGCTGAACCTCAACACACTCCTCAGCTCGGAAACGAACACTGGCATGCTTGTGCGTGTGTGAGAGGGAGAAGGGATGGAAAGAAACCCGTTGAGAGAGAGAAAGGTAAAGAAGTTATAGACGAGAGAAGATGACTGAGGTGTAGAAAGAGTGTACAGGAGGAAAGAGAGAGAGAGAGATGAAGTGAGGCTGAGGGGATGGATGTAGAAAGAATGAGACATCGAGAGATATTGAGATACTGAGGGAGAAAGATGGATAAGGAGAGACAGACTGGGAGCGAGACAGTAAAGATGGTGAGAGAGTGAGAGCAATGGATCTGGTGGAACATGATGGAGACTGAGAGAGTTAGAGACAGAATGATGGACATGAAGAAAGCGATAGATAGATAAATGTATTAAGATGGAGAGAGAGATACGGGGATATAGATATGAAATGGGGGGGGTAAATGTATCTCTCCGTCTGAAGGAACCCTTCAAAACAAACAAACAAGGAAGTTAAAAACATTACCTATTGAAGAGGAGCTTAAAGGATGCAGGAAGGAAGGGAAAGCGAGCAGGCAGATACCGAGAGAGAGAGGGAGAGAGGGACAGAGAGGTGGAGAGAGAGAGAGAGATAATATTTAGACGTACATACGGGTGACACATTAAAGGGAAAAGTGCTGTCTGTTATGTAGAAAGGTCATTTATGGAATTTTCAGTTCACACGGTTCTGATGGGCGTGGTCTCTTCAGGATGACTCCGCCCCCACCCACAGGACAGAAGGACTCACCGAAGCCTATGACGATGATGTAAATCATACGAACGCTTATGGGAGACACCAAACGAGGGAAGAGCTTTCAGAAGAACGTTCCACAGACCGGCTAAAAGTTTTGGCACCCCGATCATATAAGGCTGTTCTTCTCTCTCTCTCTCTCTCTCTCTCTCTCCCTCTCCCCATTTCATTCGGGCTATCTTCGAATAATAATGAAGACATTTATACTGTGACATAGAACGTACGGAATCACTCAGTGACTGTGTAAAAAAAAAAAACCCAACTATTTCAATTTTTACAAATATCTTCAGTTCTTAGCGGTGCTCCTCGTGAAGCCACACACTCCCTCTCGCCACCGTCTCCACCAGCTCCATGACGGATCTCCAGCGCGGAGGTTCTCTTCAAGTTGCCAGAAGAGCAGAAATCCCACCCACACCGCTAAGTTTCTAAAGTGCTGATTACTTTCCAGTAGCAGCAGCTCATGTACAGGGACTCGTACGGCAGACTAATGTAACGGTTTCTTAAAAAAAACAAAAAAAAACAAAGAAGAAGTTTATTTAACATGAACATTGATGGAAGGAGTCTCCAGTGCCAGTGCCTGGTAAAAGCTGTAATCTTTTACGGCGGTAAAAAATTTATCGAGTTGACGGTGTGTGAGAGAGAGAGAATGTGTACACACACACACAGTGTGTCCTTTTCTGGTCCGTTTGCTCATGCATGTGTACGTACAGGAGTGTGTTTTCTCTTCCTGTTAATATTTACCAGAGAAAGCTGGAGGGAACGTTGTTTTTTACAACACACTTCAGTGCACACACACACACACACACACACAGTATGTGTTTATTAAGTTGTGCAGCAATAATCAGTTTAATTGTATTCTTGTTATTAGGGGGCCAAGCACCAAAGGTGAGTAGGCACCCTGTTGGAATTCTGTTTTTTCTTTTTTTTTACTTTGGACATCTCATGGTGCCGTTTTTGTTGAGAAATGAAGCTGTGAAGTGCTAGCCCGTGTGTGTGTTTTAAAAAAAAAAAAAATTGGTTTTGCAAAAGTGTGTGTGTGTCGGTGTGACACACACCCACAAACACACTCAACTTAGTGTGCCTTACATAATATTTTGTGTAAACAGTCGTCTTTGGTTCGGGACGTGAACGATCAGCAGACGATGTAGTAGGATTTATTTGTACGAATGATCTGTCCTTGCGCTTTCGAAGTAAAAAGTGTCCACGATGCCGACATTCTGCCATGACGTGCTTCACACAAGCGATCATCCACACGTCTTTATTTCTTACACATCTTAATAATAATACAAACTACACCACACACACACACACACGAATCAAACGTCTGTCGAGTTTAATAAATAAAATAACATTCTTGAAATGGTTTATACACATTTACACACACATTTGGCTACAGAAGGGACAAACGGTGATACTGGTTCCATCTTTCTCACTCGCTCTCACACACACACATATATATATATATATATATAAATGCACACATACAGAACATTTGTGGAGATTTTTTGTTGTTGCTTTCGTAGATAAAACGGAAAATAAATAACATTCAAGGTCAGGGAGAGATCCTAAACAGACCGGAAAGTACCGTACTAAATAGAGCGCCAAAACAGATTTCGGTGTCTGAATGATGCTGTTGTGTATTAATTAATTATTTCATTAATCAGATGTTTGGAATACCAGGAACAGGGTCTTTAGGAGACAGGTTCCCCAACCTTGGTCCTGGAGAAGCCTCCTGTCCTGTGTGTGTGTGTGTGTGTGTGTTAGAGCAGGGGGGGGGAACAAAAAACACTAAACAGAGGTGATCAGGGAGTTCTCCAGGACCAAGGTTGGGTTCCGTGCTCACGCGCCGCACGCGCCGCTCACGCCACCAAGCAGTCGAGCGAGTCGAGCGCGAGCAGGACCTCCGCCCTGCACCGGAACGTGTTCCAGCCGTCCTGCATCGGCTCACAGCTCTGCAGGTTCGGAGAAACGTCCTTGATGCAGATGGCCTGGGGGTGGAGAAAAAAAAATCATAAATAATCAGGAACCGGAAATGCAAATTATATGCATTTATTTTCTTACTTATAATATTTACTTAATTGACTAGAAAACAATCCGTTAAGGAAAATCTAGTATATATATTACGTAGGACTTGTATCTTTAATAGATTGGTTACCAAGCGAATAATGCGAAATAATAATGAAGTCTTTCATAAAAATGCGCGCGCAGGTCTTTTGTTTATTTATATATAGACTATCTGAAGGTTTTTACATTAGGCATGTAGCAGAGAACTAGACACGAATATCAGACCTGAGATTTGATCCAAGAACATTTTTTTTCTAGATGTTAAACGAAGCTGGATTATTCGGCGCGCGTGGCGCGTCGCGCGCAAAACGAACGCGCGCCGGATAATCCAGCTTCACAAAATGCACGCGGAACAAGATGCACGCTCTTTAGAAAAGTCAGCTGAGGATTATTATTCACGCGATCGTTATTTACCATGTTTTTGAGGACAGGCGTGTGTCGCGCGCCCAGCTCGGGCGCCACGCTGTTTCCGGTGGCGTCTCCGGCGTCCAGCGTGGACTCGGCGTCGGACCTGCGGACGTACGGCGACCTGCGCATGCCGGACAGCAAACCCGAGGCTCTGCCCACGGAGTAGTAGCTCGGCCCGGTGGCCTGCTTGTACCACGCGTCTGCGGGACCGCACGAGAGGAGCACGGCGACGGCCGCGAGCATCACGACGGACCTCTCCGGCGCGCACCTCATCATCATCATCCTCATCTGTTTCCGCGGGTTGGTAAGTGCAGGGTTTATTTATTTATTTATTTATTTGATTTTTTTTTAAACCTCGTTCTGAGCGTCGCTGGAGTTGTTAGTGCTGGACGCGTCTGTGCGGCTTTATATACAGACCCGGAGCGCGTAAAGGCGCGCGCGCGCTCGTATTCACTAGACGTGAAGGTGGGTCATGTTTCCGGTAAAAGGAGAAGGGGGGGGAAACAAAACCTAACAACGTCCAATCAGCGTGGGAGTGTTTCAGCGTCAAGCCTCTTCAAAGGTGCGTAAATTTATGTGACTTATGACGTGAGATGGTTTTTTTTTTTCGTCATGAAAGAAAACAAACACACACAGGGTTCTACAATACATCTAGTGTAGTCAAAGGGTTCTTCTTTCAAGGATCGTCTCAACAAGGTTCTTGGAGATCAGACCACCTGAGGAACCTTCTACATTCTGGTTGTTCTCTCGAGTGTGTGTGAAAAGCGCTGTTACAGAATGACACACTTATCATCACCTGAACTTTATTTACAAAACAAATAAATAAACAAACATTTCTTCTTCTTGCTATCTATCTGTTATTAGGTTTGTACTCAAAGCGTCGGAATTCTCACTTTAACATCTTTACCGAGTTAAAGAGTAAAAGCAAAGTGTTATTGCGTCATGAAATGTAAAGAACCAATCAGATTCCCACATCCAAACATAGCCAAGCTAGCCTAACGGTTTGCGTGCCAGGGAAAGGGGGTGGGGCGTATATGTTCAGAGACGTTTCTAATTTAAAAAACAAACAGGATTTTTAAAAAAAAAATGTAGAATCACAAAACTTTTTTTTTTAAAACTACTTTCAGTGAATTTTATCTAGACATGTAGATACGTTGACATGTAGAGCAGTTTAGCTGCAGCGTTGTTGTTGTTGTTGTTGTTGTTGTTTTTAGCAACGTTCTGATTTAACATCCACGACGGAAGGATTCCTGTACGTCTTACTTGAACCCCGACGGCAACAAACAGCCTGTTAACCCTCCAAAATAATCTAAATCTTATTAAGCGCTGACTGGTTGTGGAGTGGAGGCGTGTCCGTTTGCGTAAACGTTATAACGTGATTTGGACAAGGATTTCAGTGTAATATTAGCACTAACACATTTCCTGCAGTAAAACATGGGAGTCCTGCTAGTTTATTTCACTCCCAAGTCTGCTCTCTAAGACACCACCCCCTAGTGGACATGAGCGTACAGTACAGTACACACGTGGAGAAGGAGAAGTCAGGCTTTTTAACAGAAAATAGTCTTTGATGTTTATTTTTGGCTTCTGTGTATGATTTCATGCCGTTTGAAGGCATCCCCATGTTACAGAATCGGTGTACACTTCTTTTCCTTGCAATGTTCAATTCACTACGTTTTGCATAAAACGTGAAAGGCTGCGAGTTGAAACTCGTTAAGGCGACGGTCCCTTCACAGCTCGTTGTACAGCGGCCTGCACTTGGGCTCCATCTTGTCCTCGAGCACGGCGTCCGGAGCGCAGACCCACGGATCCTCCGTCTCCCACTGCCACTTCACCAGCTGCTCCCTCAGGAGCTCCAACACGGCTTTGTGACGGGGATCCGAGGCCAGGTTGTTCTGCTCGGCCGGGTCCGAGCACGTGTCGAACAGCTCCCAGCGCTCCCTGTAGTAATACTGCTTCAGGGTCTTGAACCAGCGGGTGGGCGTGCCCGCCTGCGTCCTCTGCAGCAGGTCCTGGAAGGTGGGCGAGACGTACAGGTCCTGGTCGATGGGGAAGGGTGAGCGGTAGTCGAGGTTGTGCAGCAGGATGAAGCAGCCGCGCCTCACCGAGCGCATCGGGTAATACATGGTGGCCTCGTGCAGACTCTGGCTGCTGTAGGCTGTGTCCCAAATCGGCTCCGAGGACAGCGCAGGGAGCAGGGAGCGACCCGTCAGGTGGACCACAGACCCTCTGCTCAGGCTGTAGGGAGGATACGGCACCGAGAACCAGTCCAGCAAAGTGGGAGTGATGTCTGAGAGGAGATGAAGAGATTTTACTTCCAGCACGTGAATAAAGACGTGTTCACAGGAATTCTGATTATCCACTTCTTTTGACTTGAGTTTTTATCAAGTCGTTAGTCAGATTATAATCATCTGATTATTATCACAGCAGATTATTAGCATCAGATGATCAGATTTATTATAATTATCATATGATAATATAATCATCAGATTATTATTATCAGATTATAATAAGATTATTATTGTTATATTATCATCAGCAGATTATTATTAGATTATCAGATTATCATCAAATTATTATTTATCAGATTATTATTAGATTATCATCATCAGATAATCAGATTATTATTGAGATTCAGATTACAATTAGGTTATGATCATCAGATTATTATTATTATCATCATCAGATTATTATTAGTCATATTATTATTATTAGATTTGATCAGATTATTATCATCATCAGATTACTATTATTAGATTATGATCATATTATTATTATTATCAGATTATTAGGCTGCATGTAAATGTGTCTGAGGTGTAAAATGAGAATTGGAGTAAAGCGTCACTTTAGAAGGATTACTATCTGATGTGTATATGGCGCCATCCTGTGGTCATAAACTGTAATGCAGGAACACGTCACTGTTTATCTGTTAACTCTTATTAAAGGAAAACTTTTTGATGATCAGTGCTGCATGCAGATTTTTGGACATAATTGTGGCACGCGCGCGCACGTGCGTGCGTGTGCGCCTGTCTCACCTAGCAGGCTGACGTAGGCGTCACTTGTCTGTCCCCAGCGCTCTCGGTGTTCAGGTGAGGAGATGATCATGGGTTCGGCCACGCCCGAGTGGTACAGGTTGGTTCGTCCGTTAGGAAACGGGATTCCGTTATCGGAGCTGTACATCACCAGCGTCTCGTTCTCAAACCCAGCGTCCCTCAACTCCTGCAGGACCAAACCGATACCTGCTTTAGGATAAAAACAAATTTAAAAAAAAAAAAAAAAACACTACTTAATTAGAAAAAGAATAAAAGCATATCATACTAATATTTACAGCTTAAATATTATTCTAAATATATGATATTAGATCTAACGAGGAAGCGTGAAACACTCGCCCTGGTCCAGTCTGCTGACGGTGGTATACTGAGCGGCGAGATCAGCTCGAGCAGCCGGAGTGTCCGGGACAAAATACGGCACCTGAGAGCGAAACAAAGGAACAAACAAACAAACACCGAACGAATAAATAAATAAATACATAATCAAAACCAGTGTATCCAGCAATTGTTTTAATTTAGAAAGTAAAAAAAGACCTTTCATAATTGCTTCAATGTGGAAAATTTTGCGAATTATTATTATTTTTTGAAATGAATTAAAAATAGGCACAAACAAACAAAGAAATCAAAACCGAACTACAACTCTGAGGAGCAGCGTCCTGTCATCTCGATGCCGAATTGAGAAAGATTTCACACGTTCTGATCCGAGAGCCCCTCCCGGGCCTCACCTTGACCTGCTCGGGCGTGTAGCGCTGCGGCTTCCAGTCGGGAATTCTCCCCATGCCGCTCTCTCCGTTCCCGAACTTCTCACAGAACGAGCCGTACTGAGGCTGCGAGTGGCCACAGCGGTGCGGGTCGTGAAACGCCACGTACAGGAAGAACGGCCGAGTCTTTCCTCCGCTTGTCTTCTTCTTGTCCTCCTCTTTGTGCTCCTGCAGAAACTTCCGGACCAGCAGCTTGATGCGGGTGATGTTGCGTCCCACCTGCAGCACCGAGCCGTTCTCCTCCGTGTAGGCGAAGTCGAAGGGGTACACGGAGCTCGGCCCCACGTGCTTCTTCCCGATGATGCCTCAACAACAACAACAGACAATTTATCTCCAAACCTATTTATTTGTTATTAATAAATATATCAAATATGTTTATTAAAAAAAAGAGTAAATTTGAGATTTACACGCTCCACGTGTTTAAACGCTTAACGTCATCGATTCAGTTCAGAAGTTTGTGAAGAACTCGGCTACTTGTGTGAGAAAGTCCTGCCGCCGTAGCCGTGTGTGGACGTGAGTGAGATGACACGTGGCGTGTCAGGTTTTCTCACCGGTGCGCACGTCGGACTGGTTCAGTAACAGCGGGAGGCTCCGCACGCCGTCAAACGAGTTAAAGTGGTGCACGCCCTGATGGAGCCCGTACATCCCGTTCTGGTGCTGAGGAGAATACAAAAAACATGAGGGGGGGGATCTACATTCGCACAAGCCGTCCGTCCGTCCATCCGTCCGTCCGTCAGCGTATCGATGAGTGACCGTGTTCGTACCTGCGGTAATCCGGTCAGGATGGCGGAGCGACTGGGCGAGCAGCTGCTGACGGACGCGAAGGCGTTTCGGAAGACGACGCCGCGCCGAGCCAGAGCGCTCAGGTGAGGAGTTCGGACCACCGTGTTGTTGTAGACTTCGGTCTCGAACCCGGCGTCGTCGGCTGCAGGACGAACAAACACAATAACACCACCCTTCGCACCTCAAGACGCTTAATCACGGATTCAAAAAAGACAATAACAAATAATAACAAGATCTTAATGAAAGCCTTACAGTAAAGTGTTAACCCTTTCATTACTAGAGCTCTCTGAAGCAAACTGTAGCCTATTCATGACACTAAATCAAAACCTGATTATAAACACGTCATTAACACTCATTAGAGACTTGTTTATGATAGTTTCGAGCAGGTAAGAAGTGTTACCGATGATGAGGAGGACGTTTCTCCCACACTCTCCCGCACCACACAGCAGGAACACCCACACCACAGTTCCCAGCTGTACACACACGCTCATTTCCGCCATTTTAAAAAGAAACGTCTGCGTGGAAGAGTTTTAAATGGCGTCTCCTGACTCTCCGTGAAGCTCCACAAGTTTTCGGACTTCCTTTAACGACATCCTTTCATTTTCAGAGGTTGCGAAACGTGCACGCACTCCAGCCGACAAGCTGCAAACTTCACGCATAAACACAGCCACTTCCGCCTCCGTGTGTCACGTGATGCGGATCACATGACCGCCAGGGTTGCCATTTTGAAATAACCCCACCTTCGGGGGTTTGTTTTTATTTTTCTGTTTGTTTGTTTGAGGTGAGGAATTGTTATCTTGCATTATTACATATTATAATTCCAATCAAAGACTTGAGATAAATCAGCAAATCTGTTCGAGTTCGGCTGTTTGTGTCAAAGTGATGTTTCTGCTTTTCATAATGCTTTATTCTATTGTAAATAAAACGTCCACCACATTCGATTAATTGGTTGCTTACTGGTTAGATTTATCCGGTTTATCTGAGAATTTAATAAATCGCTTACCATAATGAGCTCCAATTTTTATGTATAAGTTTTCTTTGCAAGAGTGTCACATGTAAATCCATCTATACAGGCAAAATCTATCTATCTATCTATCTATCTATCTATCTATCTATCTATCTATCTATCTATCTATCTATTGATAATTCAGCTACATTTATATTATGTTTAGTGTGATTGGGTTTGACATTCATTCAGCAGAGTTACAGTTCTTTTAGAGAGAGAGAGAATGATTAATGTCCCCCCCCCCCCCCCCCAATCCTATAAACACTGACCAAATCCTCTAGTAGAAAACTGCTGGTTTTCCTTAAATTTGTACAACAATGTGAGATAATAAGTCAGAATTATATAATAAGTCAAAGGTTTGAGGCAACAAGTCTGAATATGAGATAATAAGACAGAATTTGAGATAATAAGACAGAATGTGGGATAATAAAACAGAATTCGAGATCATAAGACAGAATGTGGCATAATAAGACAGAATTTGATATAATGAGACAGAATTCGAGATAATAAGACAGAATTTGAGATAATCAGACAGAATGCGGGATGATAAGACAGTATTCGAGATAATAAGACAGAATGCGGGATAATAAGACAGAATTTGATATAAGACAGAATTTGAGATAATCAGACAGAATGTGGGATAATAAGACAGAATTCGAGATAATAAGACAGAATTTGAGATGATAAGACAGAATTTGAGATGATAAGACAGAATGTGGGATAATAAGACAGAATTTGAGATGATAAGATAGAATGTGAGATAATAAGACAGAATTTGAGATAATAAGACAGAATTTGAGATACTAGGACAGAATGTGGGATAATAATTCCGAAAGTGAGATAATAAGTCTGAATGTTTATAATAAGTCAAAAGTTTGAGGTAATAAGTCAGAATGGAACAAAGTACATAAATAAATAAATAAATAAATAAATAAATAAAAAGAGAGAAATAATAAGTAAAAATTCTCAGATAAATCAGAATGAGATAATAAATGAAACGTTTGAGGTAATAAGTCCTAATACAATAAGTAAAAAAATGCAAGCTTTGTGAAATGCAATAAGTCATGAATGAATACACCAGAATTTTGATATATTAAATTTTGTTTATAATACGTTAGAATGTTGTTTTCAGGTTGTTTTCTACCTGGTGGAAAATACAGTAGGCTTCAATAACTTCATGACTTCATAGCACTATAAACTTCTTGAACTCTTGAAAGACGTGTTGGGGGGAAAAAAGAAGATGGAAAAAAACACAACCGAACATTTGGTGGAGTTTGATCCACTCTGGCAACCCGAGGCGCGGGCGAGAGAGGATGTTTGGGTTCTCGCGCTGTCACAAGCACAAAACCGCAGATTACAGACAGTGAAATCTCACTCTCAGGTAAAAACTGAAACAAAACTATATTCATGTAGCATTTTTTTTTAATTACAAAAGAAGCTCTGCTTCAGTGTTGAGTCAGTGTGAGGGGTTTCTTCCTCGGCTTCTGCTTTCATTTCTTTAAAGTTAGCCGCGTATGCTAATTATATGATCATTTTCTTTGATCTGTAGTGCACTGTGTAGGGAGCACAGGGGATTTGAGCTGTTTATCTGTACAGTGGAAATAATTTCTCTGGGGGAGTGTATGTGTGTGTGTGTGTGTGTGTGTGTGTGTGTGTGTGTGTGTGTGTGAGAGAGAGAGAAAGTCGTATGTCATATGATCAGAGTCAAAAGACATGATCATAAACAGCTCTCATTTAAAAAATAAAACGCTTTAAAGTCATCATTAGCTGTATAAATACACACCGATAATCAGTTACACGATACATCGCAATACAGCTACATTACTATCCAAGATAGATCGATATATCGTCGGTAAAAGTGATAAAAGTGTTTTTATTCATTTATTATGGGTTATTCACGTGCGTCTTCACGTGAAGAGGTGTCAGTTTCCACCAAAATCGCCGACTGTACCTTTACTCTCTCTTCAATACGCTGCCGTTTTGTGTTGTTTTTGTTTTCCCCTAGCTGACGTGGCATGAGGACGAATCAGATTTCAAGCACAAGTTGAAGCATGACTCTGCGCACGTGTTTCCAGACTGAGACAGGTTTGGCAGTGTCATCTCTTGCAGCAGGTAGTCCAACAGCATTCTGGGTAAAGTAGAAAGGAGTTTATTCATGAATCAGAGCGACTTGTACTCCGGAAGATTGAGCGGAACATGGCGGCGGAGCGGTTCTCTGTGTCTGTGCGACGCTGCTTGGGGTCATGTTGCTCCATGGCCACGCTGCGCTCCCGTCTTCCCGTCCTCACGTGGCTGCCGGCGTACAGCCTGACGTGGCTGAAGATGGACGTGCTGGCGGGACTCACCGTGGGGCTGACCGTCATCCCTCAGTCCCTGGCCTACGCCGAGGTAGCCGGCTTACCTGTGCAGGTAATAACTGCAGCGTTACACGTGTAATCACACTAACGACGTGGACTCCATCAGCCGAGCGCGAACGCCCGGGACCAAGAGGAAAATGCGACGTTGTGACGTTTCATTTGTTAGAACCAAAAAAAAAAACAATTCAAAAGTTTAAAAATCTCAAATTTGCTTTTTTCTACTGACGCTAATCCGAAACCAGTGGATACTGCACGTCTAATACGACATGTTTGGTTTTTTTTTGAAACATCACAATTAAATCACAAAAAGGGGTGATTTAATTTAGAATCCACTTCCTGTTTCTGTTTCCTGTCACACTGCTCGTGAGCTGCTGTTGCGCTTTGCTGAATCAGAATGAGGAAGTTGTGATTTGCATCACGTTGTGGTGGGGTCACCCCCTCCCACTTTCCCTGGCGTCCCCATATTCCCCAGCGTCCTCATTATCCCTATCTTCCCCATCATCCCCAGCATCCCCATTATCCACAGCGTCCCCATCGTCCCCATTATCCCCATCTTCCCCATGATTGCCATCGTCCCAAGCATCTCCATTGTCTCCATCGTCCCCATCATCCCCATTATCCACAGTGTCCCCATCATCCCCATTATCCCCATCTTCCCCATGATTGCCATCGTCCCAAGCATCTCCATTGTCTCCATCGTCCCCATCATCCCCATTATCCACAGTGTCCCCATCATCCCCAATCGTGCCCCTCATCCCCAGTGTCCCCAGCATACGTTGTAACAGGTGTAATAAGAAGCACAGTGTTATAGTGAATTTCTTGCAGTTTTGAACATTGTACAACATCAGTATAAGTTCATTTTTAATATATTTTGTATTATTAAAAAAAATAATTGAAGTTTTATTTACAATGTTTATCTTATATTTTAAAATTTTATTTTTGTTTCTCTCCGTGTGTGTGCAGTATGGGCTATACTCCTCCTTCATGGGCGGTTTTGTTTATTGTTTGTTCGGGACGTCTAAGGACATCACCCTGGGCCCGACGGCCATCGTGTCTCTGCTGTGTTTCTTGTACGTCAGAGGAGATCCGGTGTACGCCGTGGTGCTGACGCTGCTGTGTGGAATCCTCCAGCTCGCCATGGCTCTACTCCGACTCGGTAAATAAAAAAAAATGTAAAAAGTCTTAGATTTGATTTAGTTAAACATAACTTTATGAATCAGGCTTCAGTTTCACAAACAGCTCAAACATCATCACATGGAAGCGCGCACATTGTAAAGAATTAAACCTGCAACAAGCATTAAAAAAAAATACAAATAAACAAATAACCACATGATAAACCTGTTCAAGCAATCACATTATTTGTAATTCATTTATAAAACCTTTCACTGTGTATGTTTATGTTTACTTATTTGATTAAATGTAGTAATAATGAAGGAATCAGGTAATATTTTGTCTTTACTTCTTGTTCTTTATCGTGGACGTGATAACTTTTTGACAGTAAAACAGAGTGGCCACTAGAGGGCGTCCCACACGTGTATTTTTCTTTTCCAGGTTTCCTGTTGGACTTCATTTCTTATCCTGTTATAAAGGGCTTCACCTGTGCAGCAGCCGTGACCATCGGCTTCGGACAGGTCAAAGTGAGTGTCATTAAAAACAACAACAACAACACACACACACACACACACACACACACACACACACACACACACACACACACACACACAGCTCTAGCACCCAGTAGCAGTAAATTAAGGCCACTAGCCGTGTTTAAAACATGTTTCTCCTCTCTCCAGTCTGAGGCTCTTCATCAGTTTAATTATATGTAATAATAATAATAATAATAATGTAATAATCAAAATAAGCTCAAAGTTATTTTGTTTAAAATTGTGTGTGTAGAACATTCTTGGTGTGAAGGACGTCCCTCAGCAGTTCTTTCTGCAGGTCTACTACACTTTCCAGAAACTACCTGAGGCCAGGTGAGTGAGGGGAACTACAATAATAATAATAATAATAATAATAATAATAATAAAGATTAATTGATTCCATTGTCTTTTCCTTTTTTTCATTCATATTTGTGTTATATTTTTTCTCCAAATTTTCATGTTATCTTTTTCGTCCCATTTTATTTGAATTTTCTGTTTTTTGTTGTTGTTTTTTTTTAAAAAAAAACAACATTTTTTAAATCCCTCATTTTGTCCCAATTCTCATGTTCTTTTAAAAAAAATCCCCATGTTCTCCCAGTTTTTCATTTTTATTATTATTTTTTTAAAAACCCAATTGTCTTTCAATTTTCAGTTTTTAAAATTTTTTAATTAAAAAAAAGTATTTTTCCAGCGTTTAACTTTTTTTAAGCCTAATTTTCCTCCTGTTTTTTTTTTCTTCAAAACCCATATTCTCAATTTAAAAAAAAAAAAACCAAACCGTTTTCTCACAATAATAATAATAATAATAATAATAATAATAATAATAATAAAAGAGTTAATTCTTGACTTTTTTCTTTTGTAAGCCCATTTTCTCCCGAGTGCAGTAACTCGGAGATCTTGTGTCTCGCTCTTCCTCAGGGTTGGAGATGTGCTTCTGGGTGTATCCTGTCTGTTGTTCCTGGTGATGATGACCACGATGAAGAGTTCTCTGGGTTCTATCGAAGATAACCCGTCTCCTGTGGTGAAGGTGTCTCGGGGATTGGTGTGGACGCTCGCGACTAGTGAGTACACAGCGAATACACTCTTCCCCTCGTTCACGTTCGTGCTTCACGCAGAAAGGAAACGGGTTTCTGTTTCGTCGTGCGAGCGGAAAGCTACCTTGGCTAGTCGAGAGACGGTAGTTGCTATGGTTACCGTAGTAACGTTACGTTGACTGGTATTAGCTAACCAGGGGAAGGACAAGTGGGCGTTTCCTAATTCGCATGTTCATGTATATTCATAGCTCTTGATTCATTTTTAACGAGGCTGTTTTTTGCTAGGTTATTTTTAAAACAAACGCACATTCACGTGTGTGTGTGGGTGTGTGCGTGTGTGTGTCCACAGTCCGAAACGCTTTGGTTGTCATAGCAGCAGCGTGCGTGGCGTACTCTGCCGAGGTCTTGGGTCACGATTTCTTCACTGTGACGGGGAGAACGGCTGCAGGGCTGCCCCCTTTCTCGGCCCCGCCCCTCTCTGAGACGACGACCAATGGCACGCGCATATCATTCAGCGAGATCGCGCAGGTCGGTTCACGAGCGGCTCTTAATTTATCGACACACGAGTTGTTTAAAATGTTCCCGTTTACGTGTTAGCTGTACAGATGTATTATCGTTATTATAACTGCGGATCATGTGATTTCACTGACCAATCACGCGTCTCCTCAGGACCTGGGAAGCGGTTTAGCTGTTATACCGCTGATGGGCGTGCTGGAGAGCATCGCTATTGCGAAAGCGTTCGGTACACACCTTTCCTTTTACACACAGTGTGTATATATGTAAAACATAAATATATTTCTATGGAGTTGATAAAGAACCTGTGTGTGTGTGTGTGTGTGTGTGTGTGTGTTTTACAGGAAGTAAGAATAATTACCGCATCAATGCCAACCAGGAACTCTTTGCCATTGGTGTGTATCCTATGGAATGTGTTTTATGTGTGTGTGTGTGTGTGTGTATGTGTGTGTGTTCAGTGTAAACAGTTAATATTATGTGTGATGTGTTTGCAGGACTCACCAACATCCTGGGCTCATTTGTCTCTGCGTATCCCGTCACAGGCAGCTTCGGGAGGTGTGTGTGTGTATTCTGTGTGTGTGTATTCTCTGGGTGTGGGTGTGTGTGTGTATGTAAGAATGTGTATGTATATGAATATATTTATGGATAGTGTTTTGTTTTGTGTTTGTTCCTTGCAGAACTGCTGTAAACTCTCAGACTGGAGTGTGTACACCTGCAGGAGGTATCGTCACAGGTAACACACACACACACACACACACACACACACACACTTCGATCACAAATATCTAAAACTCACCTCATCTTGTTGTGCCTGATAAAGGATTTTCTTGTGATGTCATGACATCTCTTCTCTTTCTCTCTTCTCTCTCTTCTCTCTCTCTCTCTCTCTCTCTCTCTCTCAGGTGTGCTAGTGATTCTGTCTCTGACCTTCCTCATGCCGCTGTTCTCCTTCATACCCAAAGCGTCTCTGGCGGCCGTCATTATCTGCGCCGTCGCTCCGATGATAGAGTTCAGCGTTCCTCCTCGCATCTGGAGAGTCAGAAGTGAGTCGCCTCCAGGGTCGGGGGTTCGATTCCCGCCGGGACCCTGTGTGTGTGGAGTTTGCGTGTTCTCCCCGTGCTGCGGGGGTTTCCTCCGGGTACTCCGGTTTCCTCCTCCAGTCCAAACAAATGCATGCTAGGCTGATTGGCGTGTCCAAAGTGTCCGTAGTGTATGAATGGGTGTGTGATTGTGCCCTGCGATGGATTGGCACCCTGTCCAGGGTGTACCCCGCCTCGTGCCCCATGCTCCCTGGGATAGACTCCAGGTTCCCCCGTGACCCTGAAAAGGATAAGCGGTAGAAGATGGATGGATGGATCTTACGACGTGTGTTCTTTAATCTTTTTATTCTGCTGTGGTACAACTTCTCTGTCTGTTTCTGTCCCTCGGGTCTCAAGAGCTGGACCTGCTGCCGTTCTCGGTCACCTTCCTGCTCAGTTTCTGGGAGGTGCAGTACGGCATCGTGGGAGGTGTAGTCGTCTCCGGGTTCATGCTGCTCTACCTGACGGCCAGACCTGAACTGAAGGTAAAGCGGTAACCTGTTACTCGCGCTCGATCACTCATGCTTTAAATAAAAATAGCAACGCTGTGTGTAGTGTCGTGCTGATTACACCACGTGGACCCGTTTGACCGAGTGTAACGCGGCGAATTGGGTCACACAGGTAACGGATCACGGCGTGCTGGTGATGGAGCTGGGAAGCGGACTCCATTTTCCCGCTGTAGAGCACTTCACTGACGTCTTGCGCGCACACGCAATACACGGTGATACACACACACACACACACAGCACAATGCACGCAAATACAGTTCTGGATAAGGATCCGTGAAATGTAAATGTATCTCTGTCTGTCTGTCTGCCTGCAGTATCTCCTCCTCGTTGCGTTGTGTTAGACTGTCAGCACGTCAGTAGTATAGACTACACGGCGGTGAATGAATTACGAGACGTCTTGAAGCAGTTTAAGCTGCACGGAGTCGCTCTGGTCTTCTCGGGACTGAAGGTAAACGTCACCCGGTGTATAAGTTCAGACGTCTTGGTTCGCAGTCCGGTTCCATCTTCTAAAGTAAAATGAATCACGTTCTCTCTTTGTTTTTGTTTTTTTTTTGCGTTGCTGTTAGGGTAATTACGGTAGCCCAGCTAGTCGAGTGGTTAAGGTTGTTTACTTATTTACTATCCTTAGTACTTTGATGTTAGTGGATTTACAGAGAACGTTTTTGCAGAAATATTTGCGTCACCGCTAAATCGAGACCTTCCAGATGTGACCAGCTGTGTCGTAAATATACGTGGGTTTTTCTCTCGCCAGTGTTCGGTGCTCGAGGTTTTATCCGCCGCTGAGCTTCCAGGCTTCAGACACACAGACAGCGTGGAGGCGGGACTGCAGATCCTGAGCGCCAACTGGCACTACGACTGACACTCCGATCTCATCCAATCACTACGACCGACACTCCGATCTCATCCGATCAACACACACGGCTCCGAGCCAACCGCTGAATCCCTCGAGCGAGCAAACCGACGACGCCTCGACGTCACGTCTCAACACTGTGTTTGTTTGAAACTTTGTCGAATCAGTGACGCCGACATCCAGACCAGACCGTCTTCGCACAAACGGATGCAAACGGCGTCCCTTCATTCGAAGACGCACTACTTGTTTTCCTTCAGGGAGATTTGAAATGATTTCTAACGGCGGTCTGAAAACGATTCGCTAGCTAGGAGCGTTCTCAAGGAAGGTTTAAAAAACAACAAAAACGCACAACTCTGTCTTCTCATGTGTAGTGTTTTTAGACTATAGTGTTTTCTTTTTTTGGGGGGGGGGGGGGCCACGCGTACGAAATTTATTTTCGGGCGTAACGTAAAGAGCATATTGTACCGGCGAACGTTACCGGAGTCGTCAGAAGCCATGTGCCTTGTTTCTGAAACGTCTGAGGCGGAGACTCTTCTAGCTTTCTCTTAACTGACATTTTTAAAGTCGAAAAATACAGTTTGATGCTTTTAAAACGCTGCGGAAACTCTAACCGTCCTCCTTACTGTGTGCAAACTGACGCCGACTCCTTTCGTTCGTTTTGAACGGTTTAACTGACGGTGATGGTTTCAGCCCGAAATCAAAAAAATTAGCGTAGTGTTTGTGAGTCAGAATTTCAGGTGGAAATGTGTTTTGTTTTATTTTTTTATCGTACGAAACATCAACGTTAGAATCGATCCGGGTTGTATAGTTCCGATCGAATGTGTCTGGATGTAACACGCTAATTTATGCCGCATTCATCATCTAGTACTTCGTCGCTACGTTACCGTTGTAGCGCAAGTGTAAGATTATAGCTGCTGAATGTGGGTACTGAGGTAAGTTGAGGTCAATTTTGACATTAATTAGCACCGTCATTGAATATCACTGTCATGCTACATTATATAGCCATATAATAATTACAGCAATTATTAATCATTACAGTAAATATGAATTGTCTACAAATTACATTTGTTTGTTTTTTTTTGTTTTTAAATACGTCACAGATAACGTATCGAATTGCGAACAAATCTTGAAAATTGTTTTTATTAAACAGAAGTAGAAATTACACGATGGTTATTTATTCATGACGGTTAATATGTAAAATAATCAGACTTTGCACCCCTTCACCCGCCCCCATTGTTTTTAAATGGAGAAATGGAAAATGGACGTCACTGTATTGTTTACACGTGTGTAAATATATGTAAATAAATCCAAGAAGTGGGAAAAAAAATGAAATGTTTGTGTATCCGGAAATAAGATCATCCAAAATCTGCTGCCAAAACAACGCAAAAACTGTTAAAAGGGCAAAGCCTGGGGATTAGGAAAGAATATTTATATCACACTCCGATAGGGTACTCTGAAAGGTTAGTAAAGGGGTTCTGCTTGGAGCCCTGACGTGTAGGTATTAAGAAGAAAATAATGAGCAATCATTTAAAGCTTGTACCGCTGACATACCTAGATAATACACACACTCTTGGGGGGGTTCTTCAGGGGTACTTTAAGGGGTCATTGGATATTGTGACGTGATATCTTTATGATAACTTGTAGGCCGTATGCTGCAAGTGTGTTGGATTAGAATCGTTCAGTATATTCTGAATTTCAAAGAGCAAACAAGACCAACAAACAAAACCCCAACCCTCTATGTTTTCTATGTTTATTTGCTAAATAATGTTTCATGAAATACATTAATTGTTGTTGTTTTTCATTTGCATGAAACATACTGATTTTCAGAATGACCTGCACATGGTATATGGTGTGGATTCTATTTTTAAACTCCATAATATTTTGTTCTAAATGCGTTTGAGGAATTTTATTGATTTAGAGTAACTAGCGCAGTTGCTAGTAAAGAGCTAGCTAGTAGCTCTAAGATTGTAACTAGCCCAGTTGCTAGTAAAGAGCTAGCTAGTTACTCTAAGATTGTAACTAGCCCAGTTGCTAGTAAAGAGCTAGCTATTTACTCTAAGATTGTAACTAGCGCAGTTGCTAGTAAAGAGCTAGCTAGTTACTCTAAGATTGTAACTAGCCCAGTTGCTAGTAAAGAGCTAGCTAGTTACTCTAAGATTGTAACTAGCGCAGTTGCTAGTAAAGAGCTAGCTAATTACTCTAAGATTGTAACTAGTGCAGTTGCTAGTAAAGAGCTAGCTAATTAGTCTAAGATTGTAACTAGCGCAGTTGCTAGTAAAGAGCTAGCTAATATTGTAAATAGCTCAGTTACTAGTAAAGAGCTAGCTAATTACTCTAAGATTGTAACTAGCGCAGTTGCTAGTAAAGAGCTAGCTAATATTGTAAATAGCTCAGTTACTAGTAAAGAGCTAGCTAATTAGTCTAAGATTGTAACTAGCGCAGTTGCTAGTAAAGAGCTAGCTAATATTGTAAATAGCTCAGTTGCTAATAAAGAGCTATCTAATATTGTAAATAGCTCAGTTGCTAGTAAAGAGCTAGCTAGTTACTCTAAGATTGTGTTTTAGCATTAAACATCGTATCCTAATCAATATCTTTTAAAGAAAAAAACATATCAGTGCCAACCGAATTAATGTTTGTCTTTAAAAATGGATTAGCATATGTAGCTATTACTAGCATGTTGACTAGGAAGCTAGTTTGCTAGCTAGCCCTGTTTGTGTTGCACAGCGAAATAGTTCATGTAACCCCGTTGCGATTTATAAACGTGTTCCCAAACCGTCGTATCCGCCGGTGCAATTCCTCATCTCGTTGAACTTGCGATGTCATTTCCTGTCCTCTGTCTCACACTGGATATTGTTTTCTCCCCCTCATGTAATGGATTGTGAATGAAAGTAAGCACGAGGTTAAATATTTACTACGCACGGTGGCAGTAAAATAAAGAGACGAAACTTTGAACTTGCCCATGAGTTTGAACACGCAATGAACGACGTGAGAAGCTAAAACCGTGAGTACGGGAATATTTACATTGTTTCCTGAGTGATATCGGAATGTACTACGCCACGAGTGATTGTTTTAAAAAACGTAGTGTCTGTAACGATGGTTTGGAAATCAGGTCTTTACGATCTCCGACTGAACGCGTAGCAGTTTTTAATAACGAGGCACGGCGGCCATTTTGTTGACTTTCTTTCTTTCGACGCAGTGCAGAACATGTATATCCAGTGATGTATGAACCCTGTCCTTAGACATGTCATGAATCAACCGGTGTTTGATTTTTTTTTTTTTGTTTACAGCCGCCTCGAAGTTCAGACGTTGCTGGTTCCAAACATGAGTTCGGCTCCGTACTCACACGGAGATAAAAGGTGAACGTCGAGGACTAACAGGCGCACCTTGAGTCACTACATCGCGTTAAGCGTACTTTATGGCAGCAATTCACAAACAGGCCCTCGGTACTCCTGATGAAACATAACCTCGCTATGGGCTGCAATGATGTGCTGAAAGAATTACAATTCTTCACTTTCAGTGAAAAGTAGAGTTAAATATAAACGCTTTATAAACGTTCCTGGTACTAAATTCGTTGCTTTTTTTCCACAAACGAACGTTGAAAAACATTAGCTAATGCTAACTCACAGCGGTGAGTGTTAATAGTGCCTGAAGTACCGTTCGTTTCTTTCAGAATCCGACAAAATAATAGTTATTCTAACAACGTTGTATAATCATTTCGATATTAAAATATATATTTTTTCGAATGACTTTTTTTTAGACAGGCTGATAAAAGGAGAGAGTTCCGGAAGCGTGACTGGTCCATCGAGCAACCTCCTCTCTTGCCAGAGGAAGACTCTCATCCTCAGTAAGAACGATATTACGCTAGATGTTATAACTGACCGAGTCTGTTACTGGTTAGAACAGTAATACTGATACCAAAATGATCAAGTTTGAGCTTTTTGTTCGAGCGAATGCGACGGACAACGACAAACCGAATCCTGTATTTGTTATGCGCCGGATAGAGGTAATCGGTTTGCTCAGCTCGTGTTGTGTTTCAGATCATCAGGACCCGACGGCGTACATGAAGGGCAACGTGTCAAGAGCGAGACCGGTTCCATTCCAAAATGACGACAAGGAGGACAAGTACGTGCTACGGGTGACTCATTAGAGCGATCCAGTTTGGATCGAGATGTATTTTTCTAGTAAAATAAACACTTTGATTGTATACCTCTACGGTATTTAACCCAAACTTTAACCTATAATGTTTGAAAGCTTTTTTTTTTTTTTTTTTTTTTTTTTTTTGGACTGGCAGCGTTGATTGTGTAAATGATATCGTGTAACTTAAGCATAAATGCATGCTTTATTGCGGTGATAAATGAGAACGAGCGCGTGAGTTTACTGAAAAGCGCGCAGGCATTTTCAAGGTGCGGACACGATTCTAGGGAATTTTCAGACAACGATGAGTTCCGTTCGCCTGTTTCGGATTTCCACTTTATTCGTTCACTTAACAGTGGTTCATGCAAAATACGCAACGTGGTAAAAAGTGTCATGTCGACCTACAGAACGTGAGTAGTTTGGGGACGAGCCTGAGGGCCACCGAGAGGACAACACGAATGCCACGTCTTCAAAGTGTGCTTTATGTAATAAGGATACAGGAAACTGTCATTCATCCTCTACTTTTTTTTTTTTTTTCTTTTTACCCTGTTGTGATTGATGCCCTTTAGTGTCGAACGTGTTCAATTTGTGTGCTTACTTTCTCAGTTTGTGATTGGTGTATAATCTCTTCTGTCTTGTAGAGCTGGGATAATGCATGTGTGATCTGCTGAAAAGATGACGAACTGTTCGTCCTTATTCCAGCAACAGAGCATATAAACACAGACCTACACCCAATTTAACTGGTAACACCTAAACAACGAGTTCATTTTATGAATTTAAAGGATTTGCTGTGACATGTTTTGTTCTTGTTGTTGTTTTTTTTTTTTTTGCATTTAAAAAAACTTCCTATATTTACAGCATTAATTCCAAGTGATTGTAATTCTATAATCGTCCACTAGAGGCCACTAGACAGATAGCGAAAACTGACTTGGGGGGGGGGGGGGACATTTCATATGAAAAAAGAAGAGAGACAGAAAGATGGAAACAGATGCGGTCATTATGATGGCGGTGTGTATTCACCACAGCACAACAATGGCAGAGATGTTTTTCAGACAAAGACAGAGAACGATGGATTCTTTGAATCGTATCTTCTTATACCTATTTTATGTACTGAGTTTTTTTCTTCTTCTTCTTTTGTTCTGTTCTCTCTGAATATGGCCTATTCAGCGAGGCTGATGCACTCTGTAAATAAATGAATGAATAAAACCGGTTTTCTGGGTTAGTCACTAATTTTGTTTATACTGAACACCAGCTTCTAGTGGTAGTGTAGGAAATAATACACACTATATGCCATGTACAGAGTTGGGTTATGCGTGCGGTGAGGATTTAATACCGTTATCAGTGTTCAGATCTCAGATTTTATGTTTTGGCTTTTAAAAACAAACACTAAAAAATGTGGTGTGCCTTTTGAGGGTTATATTAAATGCATAAATATTACACTGTTCATTCTTTTAAAATGCACAAGGTTTTTCATCGGAAGAGACACGTCTTAATCAGAGACACCGCTTAAAGGAATGACTTGAATTTTTATGCATAAAATAATGAATTAATTTCAAGTGTAGCGCTTGGTCAGCTTATCCTTCAAACCCTGAGCATGCTTTCTTTACAGCAGGCTAATAGCTTACGTCTTTTAACACACGTAAGTGTCGAGACTCACACTAAAACATTATAATTTGTTTTACACCAACATTGGAAGTTACACTGTCCTACACAAGAGCCAAAGACACTATATGTTTCTTTTCATTTTTATTATTTTTTTAAATAGTATTTTAAGCTTTACTATACTGTGTCCTGATGTTATCAATATGTTAGATTTCTTTGATATGGAATACCATGATATTGTGTCTTAGCCTGTCTGTTAAAACACTGTTTGTGGTTAGTTTATGTGGATTAGCCGGTTTAGCCGGATTAACCGGACTAGCCTGCTAGTTTGTAGATTAACCTGTTTAGTTTAATGCTAGTTTGTGGATTAACATGTTTACTATAATGCTAGTTTGTGGGTTAAGCTGTTTACTATAATGCTAATTTGTGGATTCATCTGTTTACTATAGTGCTAGTTTGTAGATTAGCCTGTTTACTATAATACTAGTTTGTAGATTAGCCTGTTTACTATAGTGCTAGTTTGTAGATTAGCCTGTTTACTATAATGCTAGTTTGTAGATTAGCCTGTTTACTATAGTGCTAGTTTGTAGATTAGCCTGTTTACTATAATACTAGTTTGTAGATTAGCCTGTTTACTATAGTGCTAGTTTGTAGATTATCCTGTTTACTATAATGCTAGTTTGTAGATTATCCTGTTTACTATAGTGCTAGTTTGTGGATTAGCCCGTTTACTATAATGCTAATTTGTGGATTAGCCTGTTTACTATAATACTAGTTTGTAGATTAGCCTGTTTACTATAATACTAGTTTGTAGATTAGCCTGTTTACTATAATACTAGTTTGTAGATTAGCCTGTTTACTATAGTGCTAGTTTGTAGATTAGCCTGTTTACTATAGTGCTAGTTTGTAGATTAGCCTGTTTACTATAATGCTAGTTTGTAGATTAGCCTGTTTACTATAGTGCTAGTTTGTGGATTAGCCCGTTTACTATAATGCTAATTTGTGGATTAGCCTGTTTACTATAATACTAGTTTGTGGATTAGCCCGTTTACTATAATGCTAATTTGTGGGTTAACTTGTTTACTATAATACTAATTTGTGGAATGATTTATAGTTAATAGTACTGTAATGCTGGGTAACTATAATGGCTTAGTATGTTTTTTTCTGTAATGCTAGCTTGTGTGCTAGTCAGTTTACACACACACACACAGACACACACACACACACACACACACACACACACACACAAAATTCATGATATTTGCTTGGATGTTATCATTTTGTAAATCATCCTTATTGTTCCTGCAGTATTTTCCATCCACTCTTGGTTATACAACAGCTGTGAGTTTGTCTAAGTTTGTATAAAGATATCATCTGACACACATCGATTTATCAGCTGGCCTTTAGCATTTACACTGAAGCTAATAAAGCACTTTGCAGTGCTTTACAGTGCGTTATTAGCTCCGGTTGTGATTAGCATTAGCAGAACCAGCTGCGTTAGCAATAGGTTGTGAATTTGGGGCGAGTGTGCACACCAGCGTGATAATTGTGAAGCAGAAGTGTAAACTTATTTCACACCGTGCTGTTGATCATGTGACCAGAGGGAAGAAGAGACCGAATTTGCTTTCCTTCTGTTGTCACTTCAGTATGTACATACATGTGACATACTGAAGCAGAGTATGATCCCCTCCCTTCGGGGACTGGGCCGCAGGGCAGTATTCCAACATGATAACGACCCCAAACACACCTCCAAGACGACCACTGCCTTGCTAAAGAAGCTGAGAGTGAAGGTGATGGACTAAACCCTATTGAGCATCTGTGTGGCATATCAAATGGAAGGTGGAGGAGCACAAGGTCTCTAACATCAACAGCTCCGTGATGTCGTCATGGAGGAGTGGAAGAGGACTCCAGTGGCAACCTGTGAAGCTCTGGTGAAATCCATGCCCAAGAGGGTTAAGGCAGTGCTGGAAAACAATGGTGGAAACACAAAATATTGACACTTTGGGCCCAATTTGGACATTTTCACTTAGGGGTGTACTCACTTTTGTTGCCAGCGGTTTAGACATTAATGCCTGTGTGTTGAGTTATTTTGAGGGGACAGCAAATTTACACTGTTACACAAGCTGTACACTCACTACTTTACATTGTAGCAAAGTGTCATTTCTTCAGTGTTGTCACATTAAAAGATATAATCATATATTTACAAAAATGTGAGGGGTGCACTCACTTGTGAGATACTGTATATATATATATATAAAACAAAATCACACATGAAGAGCAATAATAATCTCCCTGCTAATGTGGCTACCTGTGACTGGAAACTAGTAGGGACGAGTTTTTTTATTTTTATTTATTTATTTTAAACAACTAATAAACAAATAAGAGCATAAAATGAAAAAATATATATCTTAAAACAGGGAATTTGCTGGTCCTTCAATGAAGAAGAAGAAGAAAAGACGGTCTGTGCCTACGTTTAAAATTGCGCACTAGCATACAAAATAGTATTTAAGTATGAATGTGTAGGTCAACAGAACTAGCAATGTTTCGCATACTAGCGCACTGAACAGTACGGCAAAGTAGACCGGTTGCTCTGTCGGTTGCCGTGGCAATGCCGCAGCAGGTCAAACTGTGGTTCGTCTTAAATTGCATACAAGCCTAGTTGATTTCCTGTTGTGACACACTTTTTATTAAGGTAGTACATCAAGAGTACACGATAAACAAATAAATAAATAAATATAAAACCGGATTGGTTCACTAATGTGTACTGGTTAGTATAGTAGTATGCGTGTGTTTTGTGTCCCGCTGATGCTAATGCACCTGCCATCGCCCTTGTCGCACTGTCACGTGATTCCCAACAAGCGTGGTGGGGGCGTTAGCGTCACAGCATGGGCGGGACATTGTGAGGCAGCGCGTTCTCTGATTGGGTGATGCGTATAGAGCGGCAGCGCTGAGAGAGGCAGAGCGAGAGCAGCGCGCGCACCGCACCTCCCGTTCACTGTAGTATGGCATCGAGGAGAATGGAGACCAAGCCCGTGATAACGTGTCTGAAAACCCTGCTCGTCGTCTACTCCTTCGTGTTCTGGGTGAGTGACGCAGCGTTGGAAAGCGGCCTCTCGCGATGTGCCCGCGCGGACTATTTACTTTTTTCTCTGTCGATAAATACCCTCACCGTTATGTCACGCGACTGCGACTGCTGGATAAACAAGCGCGCGGCTCGTGAGACGGGCACGAGCGCGCTTGTTATAGAACGTTATTGCGTTAGGTTTATTTAAAAAAAAAAAAAAAAAATGTTTTGTCGCATTACGATTGGTGTAGGTTCATAATACGTGCGCTACATACTTATTATAATTACGATATTATTATTATTTAAACCCATCACCTGTCTCTCTCCGTGCTAAATAAATAAATAAATAAATAAATAAATATGCACTTTAAAATCTAGCTCGTGCACGCATCCCGAATAGCTCCCTGCTCCCTTCCTTCATTCACTACTTATGGCTTGAAATCAATACACACCCTTTGTGTCCCTATGCGATGCGTTAGCTCTTACTCCTTATAAAATTATGGCTAAAAAAAATATTTATAAATATATAATATTGTGCACTATATATGCCTACATAGGGTATGAATGGATTGCACTTATACCTTATGTACAGTAGTGCACTATATTTCCACAGTGTAACGATTCAGGATGCAATGCTCTACTCCTTATATAAGAATGCACATAAAATGATATTGAATAAAAACGTTGAAGTATTGCTCCAACACCCTGTATCTATATCCCCTATATCAGTGCACTACATAGGGAATAAAGTGATCGCACACTATATGTCCAAAATGGCTCTATAGGATACACTAGGAATGATGGCTCCTACACCCTATTTAGGATGTACTGTCCCACTCCATATATATATATATATATATATATATATATATATATATATATATATATTTATATATATATTAGAGCTGCAACTAACGATTATTTACATAATCGATTAGTTGGCCGATTTTTCCCCCCGATTAATTGGATGGGGGCGGGGCAAGCTTTCAGTACCATTTTTTTGTTTATTTAAAATAAATTCCAAAAACTGAGTGTTACAAATATAAATTTCAGACTAAAACAACTGTTTGTCCAAAACAGAAAAGAACCCAATACACACACACACACACACACACACACACACACACACACACACACACACACACCAGAATAAATATTATTAATGTAGGACTGTAGTTTAATTGGGTGCTTTTTGTGTATCCATAAACATAATGCATAAATACTATAAAATAAATTGTATATAAAACTAGTGATTTCGGATTAAGCACGGTCTCGAGCATCCTATAGGACACTGTGTGGGGTAACCCTATGGTATATTTACATTAGCAAGTGATTCTTCATTTTCTATGTACAGTATGTGCAGTAAGCTCGATTTGATCTGAGATTTGTTTACTGTTTGATGTAAAAAACAAAACAAAAAAACCCATCAACATCAAAGTAAAAAGGAAGAACGACTTCTCGTTAAATGTGGATAGAGAATAAAGTTATGAATAAATCTGATTGGAATGCTGATCTAATCTAATGAAGCTGAACACGTAAAACAAACACACTGATTGTTATTTAGTTTGTGTTCAGCTAGCTAGCTGTACAGGCCACGCCCACAAGCAATAAGTTGCAAATAATGCTGAATGACTTGAGTGTGTGTGTGTGTGTGTGTGGTGTTACAGCAGTTACGTTGGAGTTCTGAATGAGTGAGCACACAGCATCTGGACATCCAACCACACACACACACACACACTCATAATACCATAATGGCAGTTTAACTGCAGCCTACCAGGCTTTCAATTACTACGGCTCACATAACAGCTCGTTATTGCGTAATAACAACTATATTAGACGCAATCTAGGGCACTTCACATGGCGCACTCGCTGTACTTCATCTAGTGCGCTTATATACTGAGTAGCAGGCTGTATCTCAAACGGCAAGATATAGATTTTACACCATACAGTGCACTACATCGGGTGTCTCGTTAACTCCCGAAGTCGAAACTTTCCCGCGCTCACAAGTCGTGATCCTAAAGTCGATCCTAAAGCGTAAATACGGAGTAAACGTAGTCTTTTCTCAGTGATTTCACAACACGCACGAGGTAAACGTCGATATCCCTGACAAATCGGGGTCCCCTCTGTCGTCCGTATAAATGTTCACGGCGTGTCCTAGCTAGCTGTGTCATTAGCCTCAGTCGTTAGCTAGCTTATACAGTGACAAGCCATATTTCCCAGTTGCCTAGCAACAGTTTTTTTTTTTTTTTTTTTGCGAGTGTTCTGTGTGTTTTTTTGCCTCAACAGTTCGGTTTGAATGCAGCATTAAATATACAGTCAGGAATTGGGACCCGATGTGAACTTCTGCTGTTGTAGCTCATCGACCTCAAGGTTCAACGTTTTGTACATGCTGAGATGCTTTTCTGCTCACCACGGCTGTATAGACGGTTATATGTGCCTTACTATATCCTTCCCGCCAGCTCAGACCAGTCTGGCCATTGTCCCCTGATCTCAATCAACAAGGCGTTCCCACCCTCAGAGCTGTCCATCACTCAACGTCTTTTGTTTCTCCGCACATGTCTGTGTAAACCCTAGAGAGTGTTGTGTCGGAAAAAAATCCTGGACATCAGTTTCTGAAATACTCAAACCAGCCCGTCTGGTGCCAACAGCCACGCCACGGTGAAAGTTGTATGCGTTCGCCGAGCCCATTTGCTGAAACCAGAACGCAGACGGTGAGCGCCAGCCAATGGGATTGCAGAGGCAGAGGCTTCTGCTCGGTCTTAAAGCATTCGTTTAAGCGAACGGCTACATCGCAATTAACGGTAATTAATGTACGGGTCTATAAAGCTAACTAGATGTCTGTTTAGTAGTCTGTCTACCTCTCTGTCTGTCTGTCTATTTATTCGTCTGTCAGTCTGTCTATCAATATATTTATCTGTCTGTCTGTGTCTCTCTATCTGTCTGTCTGTGTCTCTCTATCTGTCTGTCTGTGTCTCTCTATCTGTCTGTCTGTGTCTCTCTATCTGTCTGTCTGTGTCTATCTGTCTGTCTGTCTATTTATTCGTCTGTCAGTCTATCTATCAATATATTTATCTAGCTGTCTGTCTCTGTATCTGTCTGTCTGTCTATCAATATGTTTATCTAGCTCTCTGTCTCTCTATCTGGCTGTCTGTCTATTTATTCTTCTGTCTATCTATCAATATATCTATCTAGCTGTCTGTCTGTCTCTCTCTCTGTCTGTCTGTCTGTCTGTCTATCTAGTTGTGTGTCTGGCTCTATCTGTCTGTGCGGTAGTCTTTCTGTCTGTCAGTTTATTTATTCTTCCTTCAAGCTATCTATCAATATATCCATCTAGCTGTCTCTCTGTCTGTCTAGCTAGCTGTCTGTTTGTCTCTCTGTCTGTCTGTATCTAGTTGTCTGTCTGTCTCTCTGCCTGTCTGTGCAGTAGTCTGTCTGTCTATTTCTTTTTCTGTGCAGCTATCTATCAGTATATCTATCTAGCTGTCTGTCTGTCTATTGAGCTGCCTGTCTGTCTGTCAATTTATTCTTCTGTCAAGCTACCTGTCTCTCTGTCTGTCTGTGCAGTAGTCTGTCTGCCTGTCTGTTTATCTCTCTTTTCACTAATCTGTCTATCTGTTCACTCCGTCAGGCTGTTTATTCATCTGCCTATCTGTCTTTCTGTTCAGGTTGTCTGTCTGTCCGTCATGTCTGTCCTGTCTGTCCTTCTTTCTTTCTGTCTCATTATGACTATCTTTTATACTTCTATCCAGTAGACATATTCTGACTGTCTGTCTCGCCATCATGTTTTTCTGTCTCTCTCTCTGTATTTGTATATGTATCTCTCTATCGGTTAATCTGTCTGTCTCTCTCACTGTATTTGTATATGTATCTCTCTATCGGTTAATCTGTCTGTCTCTCTCACTGTATTTGTATATGTATCTCTCTATCGGTTAATCTGTCTGTCTCTCTCTGTATTTGTATATGTATCGCTCTGTCGGTCAGTCTGTCTGTCTCTCTCTCTGTCTCCATGCATTAGGCTGTATATCTGTCTATACGTTACTCAGTCTATCCTTTATTCTACTGACAGGAACGGTCATCTGGATCATTTATGCTAGATTTAATATTACTATAATAATATGACTGCTCTCAGCTTGGCCATAAAACCAGAGCAGGACCTTCACGGTGACCTTCACGGTGACCTTTACCTTCAGCGCGTATCAGTCAGTAACGACGCCCGTGTAATTAAACTCGTACCGTGATCCCTTGTGACCTGTAACACCGGTGTGGATTATTATTCCATAAACGATCAACTGCCATGTGCTGGACAGCATTAATACAGAAAAGTGTGTGTGTGTGTGTGTGTGTGTGTGTGTGTGAGTGCCGTCCCTCTTCTTCCTGCAATCTGATCTACCGTGTTAGGAATTTAGCGGCTGTGTGATACGTAGCGCGACAGCTGATTTTAGATGCCTGAAATGTTCAGACATGGTGTGTGAGAGCTGAGAGCTCTGTCCACCATGCTCCTCATGTTCCTCGTGTTCCTTATGTTCCTTATGCTCCTCATGTCCCTCATGCTCCTCATATTCCTCGTGTTCCTTATGCTCCTTACGCTCCTCATATTCCTTATGCTCCTTATGTTCCTCGTGTTCCTTATGCTCCTTATGCTCCTCATGTTTCTCATGCTCCTCATGCTCCTCATGTTCCTCGTGTTCCTTATGCTCCTTATGCTCCTCATGTTTCTCATGCTCCTCATGTTCCTCATGCTCCTTATGCTCCTCATGTTCTTTATGCTCCTTATGCTCCTCATGTTCCTCATGCTCCTCATGTTCCTCATGCCCCTTATGCTCCTCATGTTCCTCGTGTTCCTTATGCTCCTCATGCTCCTCATGTTCTTTATGCTCCTTATGCTCCTCATTTTTCTCATGCTCCTCATTTTTCTCATGCTCCACATGTTCCTCATGCTCCTCATGTTCCTTATGCACCTCATGCTCCTCATGCTCTTCATGTTCCTTATGCACCTCATGTTCCTTATGCACCTCATGCTCCTCATGTTCCTCATGCTCCTCATGCTCCTTATGCACCTCATGTTCCTCATTTCCTTATTCTCCTTATGCTCCTCATGTTCCTTATGCTCCACATGCACCTTATGCTCCTTATGTTTCTTATGCTTCTTATGTTCCTCAAGACTTCGTCATTTGTGGGCGGGAACGATATTTTTTCCCTTGCGTCACTGGGGAACTCCTTCAGTCTCGACGCCAGAGTGAGCAACTCAGGTTTATGTAAGAGCATTTTTTTCATTCAAATCCAACTCTAGTGAGCTTTTCTCGTTCCTGTCCCTGTGAACGCAGCGTAGTGGTTGTTACAGCATAGAAAAATCTCAAATAATGCAAAGCCCCCCCCCCCCCCCCACGCCCCCCTGTCCTTCTCTAATCCTGACCCCTGATGCATCTCTCCCATGTCTGCTGACCCAGATTCAGTTCTCCAGCGCTGTATAATCATTTTTGCTGTATAATATGTAATAACTCTCTACCTCCAGGCCTCACGGGTGCTTAATAATACGTGACTTATTACTAAAAGTAGAGCATTGCTTTAAAAAAAATTTTTTTTAATAATGTGCTAATGACTTCGCTGATAAATCGGTTATATTTACATACTGCAGAGATGATCTTCCGGAATGAGAATATGTTTGTCAGCATGAAACAGAAATGTGATTTTAGTCCCTCTGTCTAGCTCATTAACGCATCTGGGTCAATGGGACGGAACGATGCTAACGATACAGCGCGAGGCAGGACCTTTCGGGTTTATGGAGCGCTCTCTGGCTCTCGGAGTGTGTCTGTACGATGATAATTGTGTTTGCTTTGCTTTTCCGTAATGTTCCCCAGCAGGCACGGCCAGCACACAGAGCAGGCTTTATCTGCACTGCCCGAGAGAGAGAGAGAGCGCGCGAGAGAGAGAGAGCGTGTGCGCGAGTGTGTGTTACCCTCGCAGTCACACTGTCTCTATCTCTCCTGTTCCAGCCCCAGGCTTGATGAGAAAATGACACGATTGATTGGTTCGGCTTGCGACTGCCTCCGAATCCTCGTCCTCGTCCTCATCCTCAACCCCACGCACGCTCTCTTCCGCAGCAGATAATAGACAGAGTGATGGGCGAACATCAGGGCAAGCAGCAAAGGGAATGCAGTTTTACCTTGCGGTTCGGCTCACTTTCTCCTCCGCATAACGTCACGGACCGCGCCCCTCTCATTATATATGCAAAAAAAAAAATACGAAGCATGAATTAAACTTTAATCTTGCAGCTTGTAGGTTCTTTTTAGAGACATAGATGTAATACAGTTTTGGACTGGGTATGGCGGAATTAAGGGTGGGAACTGTGGTCCAGTTGGTTACGGCGGAATTAAGGGTGGGAACTGTGGTCCAGTTGGTTACGGTCGGAATTAGGGGCGGGAACTGTGGTCCAGTTGGTTACGGCGGAATTAAGGGCGGGAACTGTGGTCCAGTTGGTTACGGCGGAATTAGGGGCGGGAACTGTGGTCCAGTTGGTTACGGCGGAATTAGGGGCGGGAACTGTGGTCCAGTTGGTTACGGCGGAATTAGGGGCGGGAACTGTGGTCCAGTTGGTTACGGCAGAATTTAGGGCGGGAACTAATGGTCCAATTGGTTACGGCGGAATATAGGGCGGGAACTGTGGTCCAGTTGGTTACGGTGGAATTAGGGGCGGGAACTGTGGTCTGATTGGTTTTAGTCAGTGCGTACAGAATTCTGCTGCATTTTTTGTTGCGGCCAAAAATGCTTGATGTTGCTACGGCTTTTTTAAAAATTTGCGATGCAACTTGCGGAGGTTTATTTATTTATTTATTTATCTATTTATTTACTTATTTAGGCAGAAAGCTACGTAAATTGGCTAAATTGCAATCGCATGAAATTCTTTCACAACGATGTTTGTCGGTAAGCGAGAGCTTTTAGCTGTACTCATGTTTGACGCACGTGAGTCGAAGAAGGCACTGGCTGAATGCGTGTTGTGATGATGTCACATGACGCGTCTCAGCCCAGATCTGCGGAAAAGTTGTGGTAATTTTGAAAAATTGCACTCTCCTCCGAATATCGCTCCGATCCCGGAGGTACTATACAGTGGCACCGGGGGAGGAAACCGCGGTCCGATCGGTAACGATGGCGTTGTGGGTGGGATCTGTGGCCTGATTCGTTCGATAATCACACACAATACTGAATGTTCCATAAATTATGCATACTCGACCTATAAAAAAAGAAAGCGGAAGCAATGTGGCATGCCATCTTCTGAAATACAGTGAGTACTTTAAAAAGCCCGAAGACTGAAGTTCCTCTGCTCTTGCGTTTGTGGCTCCAGTTCAAATGAAGCTGTTAAAAAACGCTGTGACAGATACACACGCCGAGTCCGTCCTCAGTGAGCGAAAGATCCCTGTGAGGTGTTTCCAAGCCAGGCTAGATATTCCCACGTGGAAGGTGTTGTCTTACGTAAGCAGATTTAATAATATCAGTTGACACGTAATCTGAGCTCGGGGACCGAGCTGGCATCCCGGTGTTAATTTAGACCGGAGACTTCTCTGCCCCAGGTCCGCTTATGGACGGGAGCTGGAAAGGCTCAGACCTGCAGTTCCACATGGAAGCTTTCACATCAACAAACATACACAGCTGTTATGGTACTCGCGGTACGACGTTTTTTTTACCAACAGCACGGTGGTTTTCGGTACATCATCATATTTCATATGTAGACACTTTACCGCTATTTATTAAAACAGACGAGTCGATTAAACTGAAAGAAACCAACGAAAGAAGAAAGAACAGCGCTAACCAGATTTTCCTTTAGCGGAAACCCAAACAGACCATCAATAATCAGGACGTTAGCTAAGACGCTAGCAGCAATAAGACGAACCAAGCGCTAGGAACTACCAAAACGATCAAACTATAGGCAGAGTAACAAATACTGCGAATTATTACAAATTTCCAGCTGTGCTGGCTTCTTCCACGTTTTATAAGAAAAAAGAACTGGATTGGATTGGAACACAGCCCTAATTGGCCTCGTCCTCATTCAGCCCTGCGATTTCGCCACTCCAGAAGCTTGTTCGTTAAACGTGGGATGATCAAAGTCCTGCACCCAGTAATGGTGCTATAACAAAATCGAAGACGGAGGCAAGGCGGTGGATTTTTTCAAATATATTTGTTTGTGTGTGTGTGTTTAGCGAAAGCACTTTGTTGGCGCTCATTAAGCTTGTTAAGCGCTAGCTCATATCTGTGCGTGCGTGTTCCACTTCAGACGCTACAGCCATTAAATAGCCATCAAAAGACAAACGGATGCGGCCTGAAAGCTTTGAAGAGACGCATCATGTTACGCTAGCATTTATTATTAGCATTCTTGTATGTGTGTTTGTGTGTGTGTGGTAAGCTGGACAGATTTAAGTTTCAGCATCCTCAAACCGTTGCGAGTGAAAAATCGATGTCAGGGTAGTTAGCAGAGCTGTTGAAGTACCCAGACGAGCGGAGAACTGTCATCGGGATTATAGGACAGGTTCAGTCGAGTACTTCAAGTCATCGGTCCAAACGTTTACGGGAACACGGTAACGCTTAAAGGGGAGGGGTCTGTTTGGCGAAGATGAGCTGGCCTTAGTGCGTAAGGTTCTTGAACACCTTTAACAAGGTTCCCAATCATCAGCCTCTCAAGGGCTAAATTAAGTAGTATTAAGTAAATACGTCGTGAACGTTAAAGTTAGCACTCGCATCACGTCATAACATTAGCCGGCTTGATATTTTTATGAACCAAGCGATTATTTTAACTCCGGCGTCTGGCTACATGCCACGTCCAAACATTCACCAAGGACGCTTGAGGACTTATGAGTGCATTTCGAAATGGCCGCCTTAGAGACAGCAGGAAAGTGGCTCATTGGAGTTCCTGTTCCAGTTTCCGAGAGCAGAAAGGTCAGAGAGGTCCCGAGGTGACTTAACCGACCTTGTAATTAGTCCGCGATTGTGGAATTTGAAGATGACTGGAATTCCCATCTGCCTCCGTTGGAAGACGGGAGCCGCTACGCTATCGGTAATGCTAAAGCTGTGGGGCTGTGACTAGTTTTACGTGTGACTGCTAATTAAAGACAGGCTATTATTAGCCTTTTGCTTACACTGAGGTGCTAAATGCTCGTGTACAACTTGTCATGGCTTTGGGTTTGATGTGAAATGTGGGTCTGGAGCTCGGCTTCTGTTTTTCCCTGTTGGAAAGCAGCACGCCACAGCTGTTTATTCGTCACACCTTCATGTGTGACTGTTTTAGCAAGTGCTAATGTCACCTGATTCTCACCTGACGCTAGTGATAGGCAAACTAAGTAAGGTGTAGATTAAGTACAAAGATTTGATCATTTAATGTGCAAGAAGATCAGTGTAGGTCGTGATGGAGATACTTAACCTTAGTGTTGTTTTATCGGATCAAAAAATGTCATAAAAACACGGGAATTCTCACAAGTCCACTCGTATGGGAAGCTCTAAATGGTTAAGGTACAAAATTTGTTATCCCATTTGTCCATTCGTCCATCCATCCATCCATCCATCCATTAACTCATTCAACTAAGCTTTATCTATCAATACATCCACTGTGCCAACCATCATCTGTTCATCCATCTATTCATGCATCCATCCATCTTTCCATTAATCCATGTATCCATGTATCCGTTCATGAATGGATGGATGGATGAACTGATGATTGGAAAGATGGATGCACATATGAATGGATGGATGGTGCATGCATCCATTCTGCCATCCATCAATCCATCCGTCCATCCATATAACCATCATCCATCCATCTTTTCATCTAACTCATATCTATCCATTCATGTATCCATTCTGCCATCCATCCATCCATCCATCTATATATATAACCATTATCCATGTAGTCATCTATTCATCCACCCATATCTGCATCATCCATTCGTTCATGCATCCGTACACCCAGCTAACCATTATACATCCATCCATCTGTGCATCATCCATCTAACCACTGTTCATCCATCCATCAATCCAACTAAAACCATTATTCATCCATCCATGCATCATCCATATAACCACTATCCATCCATCCTTTCATCTAACCGTTATATCCTTCCATCCATTTTCTATACCGCTTATCCTTCAGGGTCACGGAGAACCTGGAGTCTATCCCAGGGAGCATCGGGCTCCATCGGAAACCAATCCATCACAGGGCACAATCACATATACATTCACACACTTTGGACACGCCAATCAGCCTACCATGCATGTGTTTGGACTGGGGGAGGAAACCGGAGTACCCGGAGGAAACCCCCGCAGCACGGGGAGAACATGCAAACTCTGCACACACAGGGCCACGGAGGTGTGTCCATCCATCCATATATTAATCCATCCATCTAAACATTATCTCTCCATCCATGGAACCGTTCTGTCATTCATCTATTTGTCCATCAATCCGTCTAGCCATTATCACATCCATCCATCGTGTTCTGTTTCTCAGCCTGTTGACTTGTTGAATAATGAGCCACAGCCCCGCTTTCCCCCTTCACTGGCTTTCCACTGCAGCCGTGTGATAAAGACTGATGTGTCCTCCAGCGCGGCTCAGCTCAGAGAGCAGGAACAGGAGCAGCTGCTCACACACTTCACATCTTTTTCTGTCTCCGTCACTCGATCTCTACATCCCTCTTCTTTCTGCTTGTTTGACTTTTTTTTTCTCGTCACTTTCTCCTCCAGGAGCCCCTCATACTCACCATGCACCGTCTCACTTTCTGTCTCTTATTTTTATTCCGTGGTCTCCCTCTTTTCCTTGTATTTTTCCCTCTCTACATCTTTCATTTCTCCTTCCTGTTCTTTCCTTCTTTTTCCCTCGTTTGTTCCTTTGATCCCTTTTCTTTTTCTCTCCCTCCTTTCTGATCTCCTTTTTAATCTCTGTTTCCTTTGGGAGCCTCGAACACTTTCCTTTTCCTCCGTCACCTGAGAAAGCCCGGACGTTGGAGCCGCAGGGACGTGTGACAGGTGCAGATAGCCGTTAAGCACCGGGTCGGACAAGTGCACCGGACAAATTGCATTTTCTCCACGAAGCCGCATAGAGTTCACTCTTCAGCAGAGATGTTAAAAGCCTTAGCGTACGGGGGGTGGGGGTAGGTTGTCTGAACATTCGCTCGGCCAAGAAATGGAGGCTAATTACTTGCTGTCCATCTGTCCACTGTTTCAGAAGAGGAGAGTGTGATGTAGGCTCACTGCAATACCGAAGATATGAAGCAGTTCCAGTATAACGTTGGCTTAATTCTGTGGGCCGTATTCAGTCCAAAAGTTACATCAGCGTTGGTGTAATTCAACAAAATGGCTTCAACGCTCATAAAGCTTCTAAAATAGCACTTGATCCAGCACATCTTGTCATTTTGCATTGCGTTGGGTTTTTTTTTTTTGTTTTTTTTTTTACATCGTGCTCTGACAATTATTCGTCCGCACAACTTGAAGCAGCCACGAGGCACTCGAGATACTCAGGGCCGATCACACTTGTAATTCAGTGTTTTGCGTTGTCGAATTAATAAAATAATTCCATTTTGTTGTTAATTCGCTGGGCTTTCCCGTAAAGAAACAATGACCAAGTACACTAAAACTGCCGTGACTGTCCTCGCGACATTTCATGTAAAAAAACAAAACAAAACAAAACAAAAACAACAACATACGCAGTGTTCTGTGGGTTGGCGGAAAATTCCCACGTGGAAGTATAATAATACAAACAAGAAGAAAACACAATTACAACAGGGTGGGTACAAACCTTTGGTGCTTGGCCCCGAATTGTTTCTGAGATTTTTCTGCGACTCCCTTGGCGCCTCCTTGTGGCCACCAGTTGAAGGACGGCTGACGGAAAAAGACATTCTTGGGCGCGCAGTAACTACAATCAAAACGGTCACTACGACGGTACAATCACCAAACACCGGTTACACACAATCAGGACACTGGTATGGATGATGAGTGTATTGAGACGGAGTTGGTGCGAATGTAAAACAGATCCAACGCTAGCGTGATTGTCGTGTGAGTCGCGTGATTTATAAAAAGCTCTTGGTGTGTGAATTGGCGATTCGAGAGCCCGAAGCGATTTTAATAGTGCACGATCTTCAGAAAAGGCGTTATATACACACTCAGTGTGGATTTTCACACTCGCAGAACAGAGGACGCTGACATGTTAACAGCGCTCTTATGAGTCATACAGAAACTGGTGCTTTTTTTTTGTTTTTCGATGAAGCATGGATCACGATGAGCGATTGAGTTCAGGGGACAGAAACACAAACACATAACAGCTGGTCGTGATGGAGGAGCCGAGGTTTTCTGTAAGGTAGGTTTATGAGATCGTGTCTTCTAGTCATCTGTTCATCCACCCATATCTGCATCATCTATTCGCTCATGCATCCGTACACAAAGCTAACCATTATACATCCATCCATCTGTGCATCATCCGTCTAACCACTGTTCATCCATCCATCAATCCAACTAAAACCATTATTCATCCATCCATCCATCCTTTCATCTAACCGTTATATCCTTCCATCCATCCATTTTCAATACCGCTTAGAGGAGCCGAGGATTTCTGTAAGGTAGGTTTATGAGATCGTGCTATTTGCCATCTTCCGATCATTCCCGCCTATGAATATAGCTAATGCAGGTCGACGATAGTATCACCCATGGCTTTGTAAAGGTGTAGGCTTCAGCTCTGCCTTAGAGAAGGGGGTGTGGCCAGACATGGGCAACATGTGTCATGTACACCTTACATCATTACAGCAAGGAAAAGATATCAGCTGTAGATGCTGAACCAAACATCAACTATGTTCCATCCGTCTTTGTTCTGGAAACCCACCGGGGTCCCCGTGAGATCCCCGTCCCAACGTTCACCAAAATATTGAACACACACAGTGTTGTCCTGAGCACACTTTCGTTTATCGTCCCTCCCTTCATAGGCGACGTTCTTGTGAAGTGTATCCCATTCAATTTATTATTTTGGACAAATTAAAAGAGGCATCACGTGTTTGTTTTTTTTTTTTCCTCATAGAAGGCAGAATCTCATCCTTCAGCAAAACGAGAAAATTAGACGTCGTTCGAAAAGCATGGCATAAGCGGGTAAGGTATGAAAACGGCATGTGACGGCATTGGTTTGTAGCTTCGGTGGTGCGCTGCGTTTTTGGCTTCGATTGAACTACATATGAAGATCAGGCCTTTGGAGAGCGAGACAGCAACACGGAGATGTGAAGACACGGATTCTCCGAAACGGGAGGAAGCGTTAGATCCTCGCTTTGATGTGTGTACATGTGATGTGTGGTGGTTGGCTTTTTTCTCACATGTGGTGTGTGTGTGTGTGTGTGTGTGCGCGCGCATGTGGTGAGAGGCTGATTTGAGGGGTGTGTTCCCAAAAAATGGCAAACCACTAAAACACCAAGTCATGTATCAGTCATAGAGAGAGACAGAAAAGAGATTCTGAAGCAGAGGGACAGAGGAAAGTGGACAGACGGTGTAATAATGAGTCACTATGACTCGAGCCAGAGAATCAAGAATCATCTCCAGAAGCATCTCGTTCTGTCCAACTGGAGCGGGACGAGTGTTGTTTTGCAGGATGTTGTTTACCTGATACCGAGACAGGGTAGACAGTAAGGGAGGGAGGGAGATGTTCAAATACAGCTATGCTGGAAAGAGATATGGGCGTGTGTGTGTGTGTGTGTGTGTGTGCATCCACCTAATGCGCTTGTTTCCGGATGGAGGTTATACCAGGGTGTGGGGATAACTGTTGCCATGGATACAGGGTTCGCTTTCGATAGGGTGATGTGTTTTGCCTCAGTATCCCAGCTCGTATTGTAAACAGAAATAATGTCAAGGGTATTTATATCCATACTGGGTGAACCATATATGAAACATGACCTACATTCTAGACATAATTGGTTATATAATCTTATCTTGCATCTTGATATTCAGCAAGTATACAGTACGCTTGCTCTCATCAGCACTTCAGAGTACTGTCGGTCTTCCTACATTGCCCTTTCTGAAAGCATTGATGGCGTCTGTCCAGTTCAGAGAAAATCAAGAGTCTTCTATCCCATTTAGAAGGCATCCAGGCATCTCTTTTGTCCTTCTTTTTGTTTTTTTGGGGTACCAAGTGTCTTTAAAAGGCATTGAAGATCTCCTGTCCCATTCAGAAGGCATCACTGATGTTCTGTCCCACCTGGAAGACATCAAGTTGTTCAGCCCTATTTAGAAGGCACCAAGGGTCTTTAGTCCCAATCAGATGGCATCAGGCGTCTTTAGTCTCATTTGGACGGCATCAGGGTCTTCAGTCTCATTCAGACACGATCGTCGGGCCTCTGTCCCAGTTGGAAAGCATCGAGGGTATTTGTTCCCATTTGGACAGTATCAAGAGTTCCCTCTCCCATTCAGACGATATTTGGCGCCATGTGGAAGGCATCGGTGTTGTTCGATCCTGTTTGAATAGCATGAAGAATCTTCAGTGTCATTCAGACAGCATCAAAGGTCCTTGGTCTTACTTGGAAGGCATCAGGGGTCTTTGATTACATTTGAATGGCATCAAGCTTTCAGTCTGTGGTCTCTCACCATGATAACCAGTGTCCATCGTGCCGTTAAAAAATAAACATGAAGCTTTTGTTTACCTAAGTGATCAAAAGAAGAGTGTCGAATAAAAAAGGTCCATGATGGAAATCATACTACCTCGTTTGTAATACGTGGTGGTGGGTAGTGTCATGGCTAAACATGGCAGCAGCAGGCTAAATTATGATGAACAGAACCAGCTTAACCTGGTTAGATTTAACAAGGAAAGAGTCTTCAGAGAAATTCTGGAGCTCTTTTGTTTTGAATATGCAAAGCATGTGGCCATTTTGGCCTAATGTATGCGGAAAGTTTCCTCTTTGTTCAACACACGTCTTGCCATCGCAGCTGTGCATACTGAGCAGGAACGGTCACATCACACGCTGGTTTTCGAAGAGGCGCACAACTTGTAAAAACATTACGGAATCTACAGAACTGGAAAAAGCTCTGTCTAGCAGTTAGTGCGGTGTAACACAGTGTGCGTGCTTGCTGTGAGATCTTGCTATAGATCATTACTTTGGTGATCATGTGCAGAACCTTGAAGTGTTTAATGGGAGTGTGGCCTTTGATAATGGCATGCAGAGATCAAATCTGCGTTTCTTGAGCCGTCGCGTCATTGGATGTGGAAAATGCTGGGTACTTCTTGGAAGAGGATGACTTCACCTGAATGTGCATTGTGTACATCGTTCAGGAAGCTGATATTGTTTAAAGCTGTGGTTCCAGTGCCCTACGTTCCTCAGTGCCTAGCTGCTTGATCTTGTTCCTTGAGATCGAACACACTGCAGTGTTTGGTCAAAAAAAATACAAGGAAGATAAACTCTTTAGGCTGGTAGCTTTCTAGTAATGGAGTCAGGCCAGTGTTGTGTTTGAACTGATTAGCTGTGTTTACCCCTTAGCAGGGCGATTGTTTTCCTCCAGCTGGAGCTCTTGGGGATAAAAAGCCATGCTCAATTTGTTTTGAATGGCTGTAACCCCAATAGTTGCGGTTTGGTACTTTTGCGGATTGAACACGGAACCTTACAGTCACTGGCACACAATCTTAACCGGTCATCTTTACACACCTAGTGCTAACACATCGATCAAAGCTAGTCCGAAGGGAAAAGGTCATCGATACAAGTTCTTGTGTTTTCTCGTGCTCGAAGGCATCAAGGGTCTTAGGTCCCACTTGGGCAGTATCAAGGGTCCGCTATCCAATTCAGCTGTTGCTCTAATGCTCTGGTCTTGTTGTACCCCTGTCTCGCATATTTGGTTGTTTTCCTGGCTCTAATACACTCAGTAATGTAGGGCTTTCTTGAGTCGACATGGGTGTTAGATCAGGGAGAACATGAGAGCCCATAGGGGAGCAACTGCTCTAACACACGGTCCAGGTAAATTTAGCAGATCTCTGATAAGGTGCGTCAGGCATTTTAAGATAAAGGAAATGGCTAAAATATCGGCTTGTCAAAATGGCCATTCTAATCAGCTGTCGTTGTACCACGTACCTCATAAATGATAAAAAAAAATAAATACTAAATGTAAAGTTGCTTCCGCTCTCCCACGTCAGGGCCTTGTGACACCTTCATCCTTCTCGAAAAGCTTGCCAACGTCGAACCTCCGTTTCGCCTTCGAATGAAAAGTTCTTGCCAATGGCTGAGTTACCATGACTCCCATGCATGCTGCTATAACGTACTGTCGTCCCCGCCAACGGGTGCCATAATTGATTTTTTTTTTTCTTCCTTTCCCTTAAGTAAAGCTCCAAATTGCATAACACCGGAGGCGTAGATGACTTGTCAAAGATGAATGTGGCAGTTTCTTCCGAGTGAAATTGCTATTTGTTTGAGAAGCAGATGATTCATGCCAGCATGCACACAGCAGTTCATGAGGAAGCTGGAGAAAAGTGAGAGGGAGGGAATGAAAGAGATTCAGCGAGAGATACCCAGCTGATGTCAAAGGTTGCGTCAGCGGTCAGGTCGAGTCTATCAGAGGTCAGCTGTATGCCATCGACTGGATCTTTCATCTGCTGCGAAGAGAGAGTCGCAGCAACACTTTTTTTTGCTTTCTACATCTACAGGTTAGCATTAGCAGCAGGGTTAGTGATCGTGTCATTTGTTCAGGATGAGCTGTGATGCTTTACGAGACGGCAAGATATGCTGATGTCAGACAATTCGTAGTGTCATATCCATAGGAACTTAGGCAGCCAATAAGACCGGGGTAATGTGCTCTCACTTTTTTTCCTGGTGAGGAAACAGGGTAGCAACATATTACAGTAGTTCAATCGAGAGCGTATCAAATGATTCACCTGGGTTAGCATAATTCTTATTTTGGTTATGTTTCTCGGATGGTAATAAGCAGATTTAGAGATGTTCACTCCGTTCAAATGATCAAACGATAAACCAGCATCTAGGGTTACACCAAGAGCAGCCATCAAGCTCTAGGATGAAACCAGCGACCTTATTGTAGGTGAACAGTAGGTTGCGTAATTGTGCTGCTTAATTTGCTCAGACAAATATGATTGTGTCATCAAGAAGCTGGATATAAAGCAAGAGAACCAAAACCGAAGCGTATCTGCTACCCGTCGGTCATTTACTACTTTAACCAGCGCTGATTCTGTACTATGAGGTTTCCAGAAGCCAAATCCATCCATCCATCTTCTACCGCTTACTCCGTCTTCACGCGGGGAAACCTGGAGCCTATCCCCAGGGAGCATCGGGCACAAGGCGGGGTACACCTTGGACAGGGTGCCAGTCCATCGCAGGGCACAATCACATACACACTCACACACCCATTCATACACTACGGACACTTTAGACACGCCAATCAGCCCACCATGCATGTGTTTGGACTGGGGGAGGAAACCGGAGTACCCGGAGGAAACCCCCACAGCACGAGGAGAACATGCAACCTCCGCACACACAGGGCCTCGGCAGGAATTGAACCCCCGACCCTGGAGGTGTGAGGCGAACGTGCTAACCACTAAGTTTTCAAGAATGACATATTGTGTTTGTGAGATTGTGTGCAATATAGCGTCATTGTATCGTGCTCCCGATATCGCTGACGGATATCGTGAGAGACAGCGCAGTTGATCTTCAGGCTGCAGACACCACAGTGTCCGACAGACATTTCAGTTCCACTCGATAGCTTGATAATATGGCTTGATAAATCATCTGAAGCCTCATGTTTGGTCAGAGTTCCCCAAATCACTGATGATAACTGAAGTAACTTAATCAAGTAACGGTACTGAGTCAAGGACACCGGGGGTTGGTTTCAGATTAGAACTCCTAGTGGATTATAACCATTAGAGAGAGCGGTGTGGCACGTAGCTCGGGCACGGCGCTGAACAGTTTCCACACGCAGGAGGACTGATTTTTTTCCGCCACCGCATTTTCCGCCAATTATAGGACTCCATTTTAGAAGACTCCCTGTCGAGAATCACAAAAGCAGAGGAGCACTGAGGCGAGGCGTAGGACAGACGAGGCGCTGAATGATTTATGTCCGATCAATAATGCATGTTTATTATAGCGGACCATGAAACACGCTCGCAGACACACACACACACACACACATCCATCTGTTTAAAGATGTTTGCCATCCTTTTCAGATATTGTACAGCTTTTTTTTTTCTTCATCAGTCTTGTCTCTTGTGTGATCTGAATGCAGTGTTTAGAGTAATGTAGGTGTTTAAACCGAGCTTTATTTAGATATTATCCATTAATATCCATCAATTCAGAATTCCGACCCTCTCAGGCTCGTTCCTGGAAGTCTGAGTCATGATGCTCGTTCTCTCTCGTTTTCTCCGTACTCCTTTTTTCACACCTTGATTAGCACTTTCACGGCGAAGGCGAGGCGGTCGGTGAGTGTGTAATAGACGACACACAACCACAGAGAGAGAGAGAGATGGGTTAAATGCACATGGTTACACCTGAATCACAAATAACGCTTTTATGGTAAATGGAGAAGGAAGGAAGGGTTGAAAGGAGGGAAGTGAGTGTGTGTGTGTGTGTGTGTGTGTGTGAGTTAGTGTCAGATGCTGAATCATTACCCTGAGTGGGGTGTTGATTTGGAGCTCACTGATCCAGCTGTATTTATGGACGTGACATTTTGAGCAGGACTGATGTGTTCGTGCAGTCTCACACACACACACACACACACACACACACACACACACACACACACACACAGGGTTTGTATTGTACTGTGGCTGCAGTCTCACAGACCCTGAATGCAAAGCTCCTCGTCAGATGAAACCACTTGGTTATATTTTCCGAGGGCCGGGATTGTGGATGGGGCGGAGCACGGCACTTCAAAAAGGCACAAACCGCCGCCCATCTGTACTGTGATTGGCCCGGTGCACGCCCCGCCCCCTCGTTTGATGGGCAGCTAGCATCCTCATACTCTTCTGAAAGACTGTGAAAGGTCGGAGGGGTTGTGTTTTCGTTTCAGACGGCTCTCCATGGACGAAGCGATGAAGTATAAACCGGACCTAATGTTTTGTTCGGCTGTAATTCCGGAAAGTCGGAATTCCCAGTTTAATCAGATTAATCGTTTTAAAAATAAAGTTTTTCTTAAAAACAACAAACAACTAAACCAGTAAGGAGAGGTGTAAATAAGGAATCCTCTCTCTCTCTCTCTCTCTCTCTCTCTCTTTTCCTTTCTCTTGCTGTCTCACTTTCTGTCTTCCTGTCTATGTCTGTCACTATTTCTCTCTCTCTGTCTCGCACCATTTCTCTGTCTCTCTCACGGTTTCTGTCTACCTCTCTCTTTCTAAGTGGATCTCTCTTCCTCCCTTCCTCTCAGTCTTTGTCATTCTCTCTCTCTCTCTCTCTGTCGATGTCTCTCTTTCTTTGTCTCTCTTGCTGGGCTGAAAGGGTGGTGCAGGTTTTCCACTTAGCATGCGTACCACAGTGTGTGTGGGTGTGTGGTGAGAGAGAGAGAGAGAGAGAGAGTGAGAGAGATCTTTGAGCTCCCTCTGCTGCTCGATCACCAGAATTACAACTAACAAAAGTAGAATTCTATCAGAATCGGAGTCAGCCACAGTGTATAAACTGATGCTTTATTTTATATATATATATATATATGAGAGAGAGAGAGAGAAAAGGCTTTTCATGTCCTCCTAACCAGATCAATTGGACTGTGCGGGAGTATTTTGGGAACTTTAAGCCCTTTTCTAATGATGTTAGTGTTGATTTTGTGAACACAGTAGTCTAAAAACTTGCCTTTATAAACTTTGCTTTCAAGTCTGAAGTGGGCGGGGCTAATTTTGGTTAATCTCGCATAAGATCTTTTCATCCCGATCGCGTGCCTCTCTCGTGTGTAGTTAAATCCCCAGTATATGTATATATGTCCGGTGGAAGCTCGTGCTCAGGGATCGTCTGGTTCAGATGTATATTTCTAAATGCTCGTGTTTGTGTGCAGATCACGGGGGCCATCCTCTTCGCCGTGGGACTATGGGGGAAGTTCATGCTCGGGCCGTACATCTCCCTTATCGCTGAGAACTCCACCAACGCACCGTACGTCCTCATCGGCACCGGGACCACCATCATCATCTTCGGGCTGTTCGGCTGCTTCGCCACCTGCAGGGGGAGCCCATGGATGCTCAAACTGGTGAGAATATCCCCAGCTCGTTCTTGGTCTTCAGCTAGCTTGACCCACGGATTCACCGAAGGGGAAAGGACGAGGGACGCGATTTACTTCCGGTAGCGTTTACTTTCACTTTGCGCCGACGTCGTCTACGCGAGTTTACGAACCCGGTTCTTCGAATCCAGTAGGAAGTGAGTGGGCAGGACTACGAGCACTTTGGATTGTGCAATGAATGAAGAATCTGTTTATTATTAAGTAGCTTCACACTGAACTATCGCCGTTTCTTTTTACTTTCAGTTTCGCTTTTTTTCTGGAAGCCTCAGAAATACTTATCAAGAAGAAAAATTGGATTCCTTACACCTCATTTGTGAAGCGATTCTTTGTAAATAACCTGCACGCCTCTCTCTCTCTCTCTCTCTCTCTCTCTCTCTCTCTCTCGTACACTCTTTCTGTCTTTCTTTCTTTCTTTCTCTCTGCTTTTGTCTTTATTCCCTCTGTTTACTCTTTCTTTTCAGTATGCGATGTTCCTCTCGCTAGTGTTCCTGGCTGAGCTGGTGGCTGGCATCTCGGGGTTTGTTTTCCGTCACGAGGTGAGAAACGCACACACACACACATGGTCATATAAAGCCACCACTCAGGGTGCATCAGTTGGAGACGCCATCTGTTGGGCCATGGAAGAGTTGAATCACGTGTGTGTGTGTGTGTGTGTGTGTGTGTGTGTGTGTGTGTGTGTTCAGATTAAAGGCACGTTCCTGAGGACCTATAACGAGGCTGTGCTGAACTACAATGTGAAGGATGAGAGGAGTCTGGCTGTGGATAACGTGCAGAGGAATGTAAGTTCACACACACACACACACACACACACACACACACACACATCCAGCAGAAACAATTATTAAAGTGTGTAACATTTGGGATTTCATAATTTCTTAGTTTTGGCCTCAAGGCCTAGATACTTTTTGTCTGAACTCACTATAGCGTCACTCATCCCACCTCTCTCTCTCTCTCTCTCTCTCTCTCTCTCTCTCTCTCTCTCTCTCTCTCTCTCTCTCTCGCTGTGTGTGTGTGTGTGTGTGTGTGTGTGTGTGTGGTGTGTGCGTGTAGCTGCGTTGCTGTGGTGTGTTGAACTACACGAGCTGGTTCAACAGTGTTTATTACCCCACTAACGGGATTCCACCCAGCTGTTGCGCCAACATTTCCGACTGTATCGCCTCAGACCTGCGCAACGCCACCATAGCGCCTAGCAAAGTGCACCAGCAGGTAACACACACACACACACACACACACACACACACACACACACAACCACCGTTTCACCAGGAGAAAACAATTAGTTAACAACAAACACACAGAGATGTCTGACAATTCTACCAAGCTCAGCAGTAAGTAGTAGAAGTAATACACATACACACACACACACACTCACACACACACACACAAACTGTACCTGATCTCTTGTTAAAGGGCTGTTATGAGCTGGTGACTTCCTTCATTGAGACTAACATGGGCATCATCGCTGGAGTGACGTTCGGCATCGCCTTCTCACAGGTGTGTGTGTGTGTGTGTGTGTGTGTGTGTGTGTGAGAGAGGATGTATGTGCATGTGTGTGTGTGGCTGCCTTCCAAATACAACCAACTTTTTTATATATATATATATATATATATATATATATATATATATATATATATATATATATATATATGCCCATTTTGCTGTCATGATTATTATGCAAATTGCATGCGCATATAATTACCACATATTTAAATATGCACATAGCAGAGAGCGCATTTCAGTAGCACGTATTAAAATACAGCGTTAAGATATGCATCAGGAAAAGAAATTCCTCCCATTGTGCAAAATGAAGCATCAAAGGTGAAGCCAATCAGCTGTGTCAATACTCCGTGGGCGGAGCATCAATAATATGGGTGGGGCATTGTTAAGGCTTAATAGAGGAATGAATGTGTGTGTGTGTGTGTGTGTGAATGATGCACTGCGATGACAGCATGGACCTGAAATGAAATCTGGGATTTTTTTTGCATCCTTTGCTTAGTAAACACACACATACACATTCTCTCTCACACACACACACACACACACACACACTCATATATACACACACACACACACACACACACACAGAGGTGTTAGATGACCTGTAAGTGCTGTGTGGTAGCAAAGGGCCGACCAAGATCAATGAAAGCTCTTAGATAAGTAGGCACTCTAATATGTGTGTGTGTGTGTGTGTGTGTGTGTGTGTGTGTGTGTGTGTGTGTGTGTTTGTCTCTCCACAGCTCATCGGAATGCTGCTGGCATGTTGTCTGTCCCGGTTTATCACGGCTAATCAGTACGAGATGGTGTAGCAGAGTGGCTGTAGGTCAGTCTCACTCACACACACACACACACACACACACACACACACACACACTCTTATCTAAACCGCTGTATTTTTTTTTCAGGAAGCTGTGAAGAGAGTGTAACATCATTTCAGAGACCTGGGAAGGAAACCCAAGATACTAGCACACTCCATTCTTCTTCTTCTTCTTCTTCTTCTTCTTCTTCTTCTTCTACCTTTCTTTTGTCCTTCCTTTTTCCTCTGCCTCACTCCGTCCTGGTAGTGTATCATTCCTGATTGTGCATTTTGTGTGCCAGCTTCTCTTTCAGAAAACCTTATCGTTACTACACACACACACACACACACACACACACACACACTTCACTCTGTACAAAGCCCTGCATGCTGAAGCAGTTCCACTTAAAACCAGCCTGCGTTTTTAATCGATTAACCGAACTCTAATTGACGTCAGTGCGTCGTAGCTATAGTTCTTTGTCCGATACGGTTTTAAGGAAAAAATAAATATGATGAAAATAACACTATAGGGTTTTTTTTCCCTTCTTTTTTTTTCCCGTCGTCGTCGTCGTCGTCGCTGTACGTACGCCGTAGTGACGTCTTCGGAGGAGAAAGGTTACGTTCCGTTTTCCGCTTTTTTTCCGCCCTGCCATTTTCCGAGTGCCATTTAAAAAATAAATAATCAATTTTAAAAAAAAAAATTAAAAAAAAAGCATCCTGCCGGAGCTTGTACAGAGTTTTCGTGCTCGTGCTGCTTTTTAGAAGCTCGTCCTGTCTGTAGCTAGTTTGTACTAGCGGGATGATGTCACGCGAAGGTGTAGAACGTGATCAGGGAATACGAAGCGGTCATGTCGAACGTCGAACGATACCGACGAGGTTCTTTCAGTCCGAGATCACCGCGGAAAATACCGGAAACCGCCGATACAAAAACGTAGCACGCTTGCGAAGAGCATCAGATCGAGATTAGCGATAGCGGATCGTACGATTAACGCGTACGCGGTGGATTTTCGGCCGCAGGTTTCAGCCTTAAGTTTGTGTGAGACCGATCTGATTTGCTTTAAACGTCTTAAATCGTACTGACGCCGAACCCGCGTATCGATGCGGAAGGAATCATTTTAGTAACTAAGCCAGCACGCAAAAGACAGCTAGATTTCGCATGCCGAGTAAGCTAACGAGCTCAACGCTCAACCCCCGACCCCTCACGCCCGCCCCACGTTTACCGCGACCTCTGTTTCCGGAAGTAAATATTCCGGCTCCTGCCGCTTAAAGCGTCCGAACCGAAACAAACAACAACAAAGAACAAAGCAGCCGCGAGACGAATCGACTCGTGAAAACGATTCCTAAGCAATAGAAACGGCTGGAAAAATAGCGAGGCCGTGTGCTTATCGTGTTCAACGATAGGAAAGAACTCGTGTTCCCATAATGCATTGCGAATCAGGTCACGTTCTCTTTTTTTTTTTTTTTTTCTAACCAAAGCGGCTCTCCGATCCCACAATACAAGACGGCGCGCGAGCGACGTGGATTCATACCGCGCTTATCCACAGATAGTGACGTCTCTCGATTGGTGGGTTCCGCTTTGGAATTCCGGGTAACGTGATACAGACACGGTACGATTTATTTTGCCCGATAAAGTCGGAATCTGATCGCATCACGGCTTCGGCGGCTTCCGACGACCTCGTGGCTTGCGGCGAGTCGATCGCGTCGGGTTTAAAAAACGATCGAGTTCCGTCCGGGGGGAAAAAAAAAACGGATCTCGACCCGCGTGGAAATGTAACCCAATAAACGTTTCCACCCGGGAACCTTCCTCGGACTTTTTGTTATTACGATACGAATTTCAAGCTGTACGTCTGTCAAAACTGCGCCGAAATGTACTAACGGAAGACGGACGCTAGCGTGCGAGAATTTCATTCTGAGCGTACGTTAATCGTTTTTCAGTCCACGTGCTACGTGCACGTTATAGCGCGCGGTATATAATGTGTGCTAACAACACGAACTACGGCGCGGCACGAAAAGCGACTTTGATACGATTCAAATTAGCGGCCGTTTGACAGGTTTCTCGCACGTCTTCGTTCGTACGAACGTTCTGTGCGCGTTCAGGCGGAGAGCGCCGACGGGAAACGAAACGTCTCCTGGCGGCCCGATGATTTCTCGACGTCCGATGAGCGCCTTCCTGAAATATCCGACAATCTGTCTCGCTAATCTCGGATCGCGTGACGCGTTAGCCGAGCCGTCGCGTGTCAGGATTCTAGAACTTTTCCAGAATAAAATGTTTTCTCTTTCGCCCGTTCTAGAATCATTGTACCCCAGCAGCATTTGAGGTTTCGATGCTAGCGAAGAGCTGCTGAGGAGTACTAGCAGCTACGCAAAATTTGTTTTAGTGCAATTTTTTTTTTTTTAAATGGACGCCGGTGAATTTTCTTGGACAGACAACAGCAAAACTGTTGAGGTTGAGGTTGTTTTATTGTTTTGTTTTGTTTGTTTTTTTCCTGTTAGGTAAGTCTTATTCTGACCAAAACTAAAAATGAGTCCCTTTCTTTAGTATGCAAATATGCTAGTCAGCTAGTGAGCGATTTTGGCTAGTTTTTGAACAAGTTAGCAAAGCTAGCTAGGTCAGTTTGGGATTTTGACAAAAAATAAATAAACAGACACTAATTTTAGTCGCGCCATAGTACGCAAATACACCAGTGAGCAATTGTGGCTAGTTAACACGTTCGCCCGGCTAGCTCGGCTAACAGTGTGCTCGACTTACTCAAAACCTTACTCGTGCGTTTAAGAAACAAACTTCATGAAGCATTTGTAGAGGAACGGAGAGCGGCTGTGATCTCGGACTGAGCGACGGCGCGCGCTGACGTTCCATATTTCAATGTGTGTTTGTGAGATTTTGGGTTTTGTTTTGATATTCTTTATGGTTTTATTAAGATTAATATGACTGTGTTCTATGAATGAATTCTGCTTTTTACAGCTTCCCCTAGTTTCAGTGAACCGTTCAGTATTAATTAGTGGATAAAAGCGATAAACAGTCTGTGAATACGCAAAACAAACAAACAACGGATCGAACCACGCGATCCAAAACCGGACAAACGTACAGATATTGCCACTTTGTATAAAAAAAAAAAAAATGGAACTTTTTAAAAATGCATCACCAGCTAGCATGTGAGCAAAAACGTCTGTTGGTATTGTAAACGACTGTGATATCTGTTAATAAAAATGGTTATTTCATCGTTGACGGTTGATTCTTGTCCTGGATTTTATTTTATGTTCACTATTGTAGCAATAAACGGTGTTTCTGATATAAGTTTTGTTCAAGATTGGGACCAACAGGAACCAAGAGTAATTGGGGGCGGAGTTATTAACCACGTTTAAAAACAAATGATCATGGTGCGAATTATTTCCTTTTTCCGACGGTGTGCTGTGATGAAGCGGAGGTATTGTTAACACTTAAGTCTTACGATAAGTCTTATTTTCTTTCTATATACACACACACACACACACACTGTATCTAGCTAGCGACCGAGCTATTTATACAGTTCGTCTCGTTCGTCATGCTAATGTTAGCTAGCTAGCTGTCCCGCTACCCATACACTGCAGGGTCTGAAAATGACTTTTTATCCGTTGCTTAAAGGTTGAAATCTCAGCGTTAAGGCTACGTACGCTTATCTAAATGTCTGACTACTCCTCATTGTAATGCTGCTCTAAGAGGTTTTTTAGACATGCTTTTCAGATGTCCAAACATTTTCAAATTCAAAAAGTGTTCAGGTGTTTAAATTACCTTACTTGCCGAGTTTGTGAATTCTGTCATCTGTAGTGAAATGCATCTTATTATTATTTTTGTTCGTGTGTTTTTTTCATACAAGTGAACGTTTCCTGAAGCAGTTTCTGAGACTTTGTGTCGTGTTGTCGTTCCGGTTTTAACCAGCAGGAGGCGATAGAATGCTGCTGGAAAACGGAACTCACGGAGAAGGTCTTTCGAGTAATAATTAAGCTGAAGTTTTGTGGGGGTTTTTTTTTTTGTTGTTGTTGTTGTTTTTTGTTTTGTTTTGTTTTTTTTAAAAACTAAGAAATAAAGAAGGGAGGGGGAAGTCAATGAAAGAAAGCGAGAATGGATAATTAGTACCTCCGTAAATAAATGAATAATTAAAGATTATACTAATTCAATTAAGAAATGAGTAAAAGGGACAAAAATAAATGAAAGAAATACAGAAATAAAGAACCAAAGGAAATAATACGCGTAACATTTTGTGCTTTTTTTAAAATATGATCAATGTAATATTTATTATATGTAATTATTGAGCCAATTAGCACTTTAATGATAACCGCTGCAGATGGTGCAGAAGTTCTGCTGACAAAGTCAAAGTCAGAGTGAAAGTACAGTACAGTATGTGTGACTTGTGTGGAATGATATATGATCATTCCCCGACACTTTATCAGCACGTCAGATAATTAACAACCCTGTCAAAAATAAATGATGAAAAGGGTGTGGTTAAAGAGTGTGTTGGGAAAGAGGGTGTCGCTGTGTGTTATGGCGATATTAGCCAATCTTGCTTGTGGAGGCGCCTTGCGATGAAAATAGCTGATGTCAGAAGCTGATGAAAGATTTAAAGGTTAGTTTATTTATGTATGAACGTTTACCATCCACCCGAACCACGCTGGGCCAAGTTTGGGCCAACACTGGTGAAGGAGCACTTTTTTATAGCAACCATAACAACATAGAATTCAGTGCCATTGTTGGTCCAACACTGGGCGCCTGACTTTCAGCCACCATTAAATCCACCGTGCCAACTTTGTGTCAACGTAATTAAAAGAAAGAGTTAGTAGTACGAACATCCATACGTCCATCCATCCCTTTTCCATACTGCACAGGGTCGCGGGGAGCCTGGAGCCTATCCCAGGGAACTCCGGGCACAAGGCAGGGGACACCCTGTAAGGGGTGCCAATCCATCGCATGTAGGGCACAATCACACACTACAGACAAATTGGAAATGTCAGTCAGCCTAGAACAGATGTGTTTGGCCTGGGGAGGAAACCGGAGGAACCCCCCCTGTAGCATGGGGAGAACATGCAAACTCCGCACGCACAGGGCGGAGGCGGGAATTGAACCCCCGACCCCGGAGGTGCGAGACAAACGTGCTAACCACTAAAATAATTTGTACCCCAATTCCCACCCACTATCCAGCTCACAATAGCTACCAGTCGTTGAGGGTGAAGGAAGGCTAACACGTTTCCTCTGAAGCACATGAGAACAGCCAACTGCATCTTTTCGAACTGCAGCTGAATATTTACATAAAGTGCGATCCGCCCTCTTCTGCATACTGTACAATCACAGATAATCACGATCGCCTAGCGTTTCTGTGATGGACAGTTTGAGAGCGAGTATGCCCCTCCCACAGATGTCTGTGACGTCGACAGGATTCAAACTAGCGATCTTACAACAATAGATCGACGCTGCGCCACTCAGAAGGCCGTCGAACCAATACGTTCTAAACGTTTTGTAAATAATTCACCACAGAGCATGTCAGCGTTTTAATAAAAAAATATGAGTTCGGTTTTATGTACGTGCAAATACTTGCATCCAATCAGTCAAATGTGGGTGTGTCGCTGAGCCCATATATGGAAATGAGAACAACCGTGAAAAGAAATCTACGTTTTAGAAAAGTTCGAAAAGTCTTTAAACAGAAACCCTCTTTAGATAAAGTCCAGAAAGGTCACGTGCAAATAATTCATTTTTAAACGTTTTTATTTTCCCATGTCATTTCTCTCAAGTGAGAATTTTGTTAGTGTTTATTTTTCGCACGTGATCAGTTTTTTTCACGTTTGATTTGTTGGGGTTCCCCCCCCCCACGTGATTCATTTATTTCCCACGTGTTTTCGTTCTCAGGTGTGATTTTCTCACATAAATGAAAAGGTGCTTTTTCGCACGTGAGACCGTATTGTCCCCCCCACCCTCCCCTCACGTTTTTCTCACGTTCGCACAATGTGGTAAATCTATGCTCACGTGCAATTATAACGCTTAGACACTTCTGCACGAGCCCGTTTTCTTCTTCATATATGACGGATGTGTTAATGAGCTGTGATGAGCCGATGTGTGTCAGATCAGGAAGCACACCGGATGATTCGGGAAGCACCGGAGTAGGAAACCACCACCCCCCCCCCCCCCATGCTAACCCACCCTCCTCATCCCCCCACCCCCAACCCCCCCGCTCTCGGCTTGTGGCCGGGTAACTGCATGCGCGCGAGGGTGGCGGTGCGGCGGACGCGCTCTAATCTCGTTGAAAAGCAAATTAACCGAGGCGCTCGCGCGAGACGGATTCGGGACGCTCGCGCTCTTTAATACGCGGCGACAAATTACATCTGCGATCATTCGTGACGCCGAAACCGAAGAGGCTTTTAGCGGCGCGCGAGGGGAGGACAGAGCGGGTCTGCTTTTTTTTTTTTTTTTTTCCACCCCCCCCCCCCCCCTTCTTTCTTTTCTTTTTTTTTTGTCTCAGCGGCGAGCGCGCATTTATCATCCCACCTCCCCTGATTATTTGCAAATATTTGCAATTTTAATAAGGCTCATTTGCATAATTCCTAGGATCAACATAACTCTTCGGAGTTGGCACGCGCGGCACCCTCAACATTTCCCTTTTGTATGTAAAGAAGCTGATTTTTTTTTAAAGCGTTTTTTTCCCCCGCTCGCAATTACAGAATAGAGCTTTCAGGCTTCAGGCACAGTGCAATAACACACACACACACACACACACACACACACACACGGTTCTTGCAGTGGCTGATGAAATCCTGTTTTTAGAAATCTGCAAAGCTGCTTTAGTTTCTGAGCACCATCTCACACGCCTGAAGATATGATAGTGTAAAAACTATAGGCATCATCTAAGTCGGCTTTACACTGTCCGATTTTTTAACCAGGAATAATCTTCAAAGACCACAGAAAGCACACCGCCTAAAACCCAGTTTAATAGCCCAACAGGTGACGTGACAAGAAATTGGTCTCAGGATTATGGTCAAGTAGAGTCTGATGTGTTAATCGGAATCGACGTAACTGTTAGCCGTCACCAGCGATGGCAGTCAGTAGACCATAGGGAACAAATATTGTCCAGGAGAATGAAACATATCTGGAGTAGAAGGACTTTACACTAAATATATAATGGCACCCATGAGTTTTATCCTCCAAGGCTGGTAAATGTTGTGTGACCAGGGAGATCTACTCAAGTAGCACAAACTGACATTGGATCAACGTTGGCAAGGTGGATTTATACATTCTTTTGACCCTGGAACCCATCCCAACCTCATTTTATTTTTGTCCATTGGGCCATCTTGGAAAATTTGGGCCTACAGTTTGATTACAGACTTTCAGCAAAATTCACTTTCCCCGTGTTGGGCCAACATCACCCAGACACAATGTTGTGATACACGGCATTGTATCAGGAGAGCAAGTATAGCCACTCAAAATAAGACTTTTGCCTAGTGTCCATTTGCTACATCGGTCGTTAGTGGGTACCCAGATATCAAACTAACGTTGGCCCAATGTCTGTTCTTTGGCTGACTATTCTGGCCCTTCCTATACGACATTGTGTCAGCACAGGGCCAAGGTGGATTTAAAGGTGGATGAAAGTGGTGACAAAACTGACCCAATTGTGGCCTTCAACGTTGGGTTATTGGGTGGACAGAATTATGCCAACCTTGGTCTCATGTCATTTTGGATGGAACGGACATGTTATGAAAGTAAGAGGATTTAAATAAATTTATTTATTTATTTTTTTTAAAAGGAAAGAAAAATGGATGAAATGTAAACATTTCTGTATTTTCCTTTTGATAAATAGTTATAAAGCAAACACTCATTAGCATTTAGCTACCCATCAGAAATCACTTCCGGGTATCACCTAACTGTTAATCGCTAATAATTAATTACTAAGCGTTTAATCTAGGTTGCGCTGTATCTGCGCAGAACGGAGTACATGTACAGATATGCAGAGGCAGAAACGAACTACGATCAAATTCAATAAACAAATACGTAATTCAGAACAAATAACGACAACGATACGTGTCAAATCTATGTCTCGTGCAAAATAAAAACAAACAAACAAACAAACAGGCGTGTGAATAACATAACCAGCGAGTCGAATTTTGATTTATTTATTTTTTGGGGGGGGTGAATTTGTGCAGAAAATGGTTACAGTCTGCGCATCACGAACGCATCCTTGACGTCCACGCAGGCAGTTTGGTAGAGATTGGAGCTGGTTATCAGTTTAAGCGCTAGCACACGGGGTGGATTAGCAAGCCTTATTGTTCTTTTTTGGTGCTACCGGTTTAGCTAGAATTTATCACATTTACCGGAAATCAAGTGTCAGAATCTGAAGCCGAGGTTTTAAAACTGAAGGTAAGCTTTTGTTAAGAGAATCCCGGAAGTAAACAGACTGGGTTATCAAACGCTACTTAGCTAGCATCGCTGGGTAGCAAAGCTAGCTTGCTAGTCTAGTGTCATTAATTATATTACCTCAGGAAAATGAAACTACAATTAGTCACTCGAGGATATATATATATATATATATTTTTTTTTTTTTAGAGTGAAGACAGTAATCATGCACAGTTATTGCATTTTTTCTCTCTCGTCAAGAGCTCTACGTTCTCCAAGATGGCTGAGTTGCATTATTATTATTATTATTATTATTATTATTATTATTATTATTATTATTATTTGATTTATTCCTCCAAAACATCTGATTTGAGATGAAGCAAGGTTCGACATTTAGAAGATAAGATCAGTCAGGTGTTTGACAGTCATTCAACTTTGGCCTTCCATGATAAGAATAATTAAACAGTGAAATGTAGACTATGCAGAAAGCCAGTTTATAATAATCAGCTATAATAAGTATCCTGAAGCCTGGGATATATTGAGTTATATCGGATTTATGGCTGCAGGAATGATTTGATTACAGTCATTTAGTGGGTTTTTATCACATCAGCCTTCTGTCTGGGTTTCTAGATCTTAGGTCACGTTACATAAGCATTATATCTGCCTTGATAAAAGCGTAATATCACTGTACAGGACCTCAACATGTCGAGTCAAAGCTAAGACTCCCGTCCAATCGCATTCGTTTTTCTAGAACGTCTGCCGTTGTCAGCTTAAATTGGGAACAAAATATCGCGATCGACGTTTACGAGGCGAAAAAAAAGCACAACTGTAAACTTTTTATACAGACCGTCTTGCTTATCTTCATGCGAAGCTCGACTCTGATTGGTTCCTCAGTAGTCACCAACATCCAATCAGCGTTTTTTTTTCTCTTCAATCTGTGCATTTAAATGACGTTATGATGATCGTTACTGAAGTTTATACGAGAAAACAAAGTCAAAAGTCTTAAATCTACCACTCGGAGAGTTCGCGATAAACAGGATGACAAACGTGTGAAAGTTGAATCGGTTTGAGCGGAGGACGAGGTGACAGACTGGAGGACTAAAGCGCCGCTGCATCGCTGGTTAGGTAGAGATGAAGCCAGGGCTAAATCCCACCGCACCACTATGAGCAGGTGCTCAGAATGGCATCGTGGGTACGGTAGGAAACAGTTAGCCGACGTGAAAGACGTCGAGGAAAGGAGGTTCGAACCTAAAACATCAAAGTTCATGGAAAGTTTTTATCTTCAACCCTTTTATGATGGGTATCATCCTTTAAGTTCTGAAATAAGGCTGTAGGCCAGTGGTCACCAACTTCTTCCTGAATATCTACCTTCCTGCAGATTTCATCTCCAACCCAAATTTAACACTGCTGTTTTTGGGTGATCAAGAAGTTCTTAGGCAATGGTGGGCACGATTATGGTTGGAGGTAAAGTCTTCAGGAAGGTAGATCTCTGGATATTGGAGGAACAGGGTTGGTGGTTACTAATAATTTTCTCATTAAATAAAGCTAGTGATGTTATTTGCTTAAAATGGCTAAATACAAATAATGTGAATTAACACGAACTACTCAAAGTGCTTGTTCCTCTCATTTATTTGCTTGTTTGCTTATTTATTGATTGATTGATTGAACACTCACTTTCCTGTTTCTAATATGGCCGATAGATCTGGACCAAGTGTTCATCAGCAGATACTGCTTAAAATTGTAGCTAGCTACCAATACAACACAATTAGCTTCTGTTTTTGAGGCTAATGCTGTGTTTCTGGTTGCGTTGCACATTAGCGACATATCCATTAGTCATACAGTGGTGGTGTCCCAAGTTTCAACTCAACTGTTTCCTGTTTTGTGTGTGTTTTTTCTTTTCCCAGGACATTACTGTTTGATTACAAACCACGGAATTGATTGACAGCTGGAGGGAACGCCCTCATTCTGTATTCCCTTACACTCGGGACGTGATCCAGCTTGACTGAACAGCTCATGGTTGTTCGAAAAGTCCGATCCTCCCTCCTCAGTGTTTGAAGAGTCACCGGATGCTGTAAAAATAGCCGGATTGCCTGCTTTATCTATATAATATCAGAGATCAAGAGGTGGAATTTTATTGGTCTGGTTCGGGAACGTATCGAAAACGTAACGCGTCGAAACACAATGCCACGCTCCAAAGAAATTCCCGAAGACATTCGCAGAAAAGTGGTGGAGGCTCATGAGACCGGAAAAGGCTACAAACTGATTTCCAAAGCTATAGGACTCCCCAAGACGACCGTCCGAGCTATACTGCGGAAATGGAAACGGTTCGGGACGGTCGTGACCCTACCCAGGAGCGGCCGTCCGTCCAAAATCTCTCTGAGAGCGAGGCGGGAAATAATCCGCGAGGTCATGAAGAACCCCTGCACGACTTCAAAGGACCTTCAGGCCACGCTGGCGTCGTCGAACATCTGCGTCCACCATTCCACCATCAGGAGGATACTGGGAATACACGGAAGACCAACTATGAGTTCCTTTGATGGGAGCATGGCGTTGCAAACTTCCGGACAGGAGGAGGGAGGAGTGATGGATGATTCGGACAAATCGACTCGGGACATAAAGAACGAAGAGGAGCTGGAGGTGATCAAAATCTCGAACACTAATTCCGATAACACTAGCAAGGATAACGCTAAATGCACCGACGACGATGATGATAATGAGGAAGGTGCTGGACATGACAAGAATTGTGGTGATGGGGAGAAAACACCAGCAAACGATAACCGTGATGACGAAATGGCATCAACGGATATTAAAGGTGCTGGTGGCGAGCATGGAGTGATCGAGAAATGCGACGATGGAGGCAATGGCGCTGAGACGGCATCAGCAAGCGGTGGAGATGCTGACGAGAATGAGAAGCTTGGTGATGAGACATCGATTGTCGAAAGCCGTGGAAGTGGTGACGCCGATGACGTGAATCGTCAAGACAGCGGTTACGCCACTGACCGCGACGTCAACAGTGCCTACGATAGTAGTAGTAGTAATAATAATAACAATAATAATAACAATAATAACAGCGTTGGTGGAAAGTGGAGTGATGAAATGGATTACATTAGTACGTTAATGTTTTCTTGAACAAGCGCCTAGGCTAGCTGGCAGGCCTAATTCGAAGTGCATGTAACTTTCATGGTGAGGACGACCACCAAAAATTAGAAATGCCCATGAGCTGGGAGGAGAGGGGTCGCCTACGGTAGGGTCCAAACTCGAAAATATATACGTTGTAGAAAACTTTACTCAGTTTATGCTTATTATTATTATTATTATTATTATTATTATTATTATTCAAGAATGCGTTGTGTAAAACTGAGTCGGATCAGTTTTTAGTCCGTTTTGCACTTTCGTTCCTTTTAATCGTAACAGTTTTTTGTTGTTTTTGTTTTTTTTTGCATAAAATGACGAAAGACAAGTTGCTGGAAGCAGACTCGGGGTTTTTTTTTGCTGTTGTTGTTGTTTTTTTGGACCCTACTGTATTCCATCCCAGAATTTCAGACAATCCTGAGATGAAATGAAATATCTTATATGATTTCTTGACATTATCTGAGTTTATTCATACTGACACTATTAATATGACAAACAAAAGAATGTGTGCTCTCTATACAATACACTAAGGCCCGTTCTTTGTATCTGGCTAATCGGGTTAGCCGGCTAAGTTTGAACCAAACTTGGCCTGACTAGGTCGTAGAGGGTGGGGGGTGGGGATAGGAGAAAACAAATTCCCGAGTAAACACGGATACTTCATTTGCGAGGCACGGCTTAGTCACGCACAACAATGCTGAATGGGTTTAGCCGTTATTCATTCAGGAATAACGTAAAAAAAAAAATTTCTTTCACAAAGCTTCATTCATCAGAAGCCGCTTTTGTTATTCTCTGGCGAACAAGTAGAGAATCTCTGGCTGGTACTTTAAAAAAACAAAAACAAAAGAAAAACCAGAGATTGAACAAGTCATCAAATAAAAGATGACTTGCTAGTTTGACGGTTAGCTAGTGACAAACCTCAAACTCCACACAGAGATGTCTTGTGTCTGGATGTTCGTCCATCTCGCTGAAAAACACCAAAAAAAAAAAAAGGTTTGCTAGTGGCGGTTATATTCCGCTTTATGTGTATATGCTCGTAGCATTTCAGTGTTTTTTTTTTTTTTGTAGCTATTATTTGTTATTGTTATAAATGTTCCTACAGTTCTGTTAATCGTATGCATGTTTATCTGTTTATCCTCGACACAAGGACTTCACGATTAGTGGAGATGAAGCAACCACCTTTTCTCATTTTATGAGATTTGTTTTTTTTTTTTTTTTTTTTTTTTTTTGGGAGTTCTTCAAAAGGTGAAAAGTTCTCATGAATCAATTTAAACCATTGTTGGAAAAAAAAAAGTATTAAAGTATACTTATTTCTGTTCAAGACGTATTTCTGAAAGTTCCTGTTTTGCATTTCTTTACTGTTCCAGTTTTAAAAACAGCTGTGTGTGTGTGTGTGTGTGTGTGTGTGTGTGTGTGTGTGTGTGTGTGGGGTGTGATGGTTTCCATGTCCAGAATGGGCAGAAAGTAAATATTGTGTGATTGCTGCCCTTGAAAGTGTTGACCTCGGAGGGGAAGTAACACTGATTAACTTCTCTGTGCATAAAAGTAACAGGATATAATTAATACTAGTATTATAATAATAATAATAATAATAATAATAATAATAATAATAATAATACTATATATTAATAATCCAGCGTGTTTTGTTTTGGCTCAGCGTCTTGCTGCTTGACGGTCTGTGTTTGGATGTTTTTGATTACGCCACTTTCTTGCCCCGCTTCAGGCTATATAACCGAACAGGACCCGACGGAAACCGATTAAAATTTGCTTTGAAAATGTGCAGATGAAGTGCAGCGATTACTCGCATTGCGTTTCTGTTAGTGCTAATAATCCGCTCGTTTATTTTCCGGCAGAACCCCTTAATTTAATTAATTTATTTATTTATTTAGGTAAGGGCGTATAAGGACACTATATCTTCTTTCAGATTGGTAGTGTTTATAAAATCGATACTAGATTTCTCAACTAACAGCATGAAAAGTCTACTCTAGACTCAATTTTCAGAAATGATCACATGTTCCCCCCCCCCCCCCCCCCCCCCACCACCACCACCACCACCACAATGATGTCCCATTATAGCACAGAAGTGTGTATAAACAACACCTACACCGGTGACGTTGACTTGATCTACCAAAGGTAACAGAATTGGCCTCTTTAATCAGGATAAGGGGACGTGGTTGAGGGTGTGTAAAACCGTATCAGGTATCTAGGTTCCACAAGACCATATCTGTTGACTTTTTTTTTTTTTAAGATAAGATACTGTTTAAATGGACATTGTATAGTACTTTGTAGCCATGTAAACGATCCAGTTCAGTCCAGATCTGGAAGGGTGGATTTGTTCATTTGTGAACATGAGCTAGACGATTGGGGGGGGGGGGGGGGCTAAAACTTTCCCAAATGTACTGTAGAACTCGGAGTCTTGGAAAGGTGAATCGGTGAAAAACTGAGCCACATCAAATCAAAGTGGCTTTTCGGTGAAGGCCCTCGCTGCTTAAACGCCTCGTGTAATGGGAACTTTTCTAGAATAAGTATTCATTCATTTCCAGTAAGCGCTGTATACTAGTCAGAGTGGCGGTACACTGGATGCAGATACTCCCTTGATTTGATCGGTAAGAGAAATAAACTTAAAACAGATTCTCATTAATAATAATAATAATAATGAACATTGCAACATGATCAACGTTTTTGATGATTGAAATATACGTTTTAAGTTTGGTTTTAGTAAAAACAAGTGATTGATTTAAGAGGTGGGAGACCACGCCTCCTTCACTGGGACTGACGGGTGCAGAGGCCACGCCTCCTCCACTGGGACATCCGTATTAATTACTTTTTAATATAACAATCTTGTACTTCTTGTTCACTCCAGGATGAGTTTTGGACCGTGTGGCTTTTAAAGCTGCATTTGTACATTAAGCCGAACATATGATTGTGACTCATTGTGGTCACTTCTCCAAAAAGAGGGGCGTGCGTGATTACTCACAAGGGGAGGGGGAGGTACTGTAGGTCATGTCGTAACTCGCCTTTCCACCAACCTCTGGAAGAAACGTTCTCACAGATCATGGCTCGGTCCTATTAGCTATCTGCTGCCATGCGAAGTTTCAAGAGATGCATCGGAAATCTCGTCGTCCTTCATTCTTCTCTGGTCGTAGCGTTCAAATGATGTCGCAAGAACTAGCTGTTGTGTGAGAATTAGCAACAACAAAACTGTGAGAATAAAATAAGGGTATTTTTTTTCTCCCAGACCCCCGTTGTATATAGTGTTTATTCAGAGTGGTGGTGTTTTTTGTTTTGTTTGTTTTCTTGTTTTACAGAAGTGGTGTTACATGTGCAAACCTTTGACCTGAAGTCATCACATAGCAAAGTTTGCTCGGTTTATTGATGGAGAATCAGCAACTGCTCACATGGAACAAAAGCCTGCACTGATGTCAGCACTTTCTGTATCATGATGCTACGTCTTGATAGAAAGAAATGCTTTAGACCGGAAAGGGTCTTGGTGCCCATATAACTAGTGAAAAAATTCTTAGCCGTGGTGCACTACGGCAAAACTAGCTAATGTTGGGTTTACGCTATATAATCTGACATGGAGAACACGCGTTATTGCCCAGTCTCTTCTAGAATCTGCCCGAGATTTTACTGGGACCTCATACCAGTGTGTACTGATCTCTAAACAACCAAAAACGGCAGGAACTTGAGACATTCACACAAGCACTCCTTTCATGGGTATTAGATTGCTTTTACACTTGAACCTGAACACCACTTAAGTACCTCGATTTGGATCTCAAATTCGATCCGCAAACGAAGCGGTCAAATGACGTGTTTTCCTCCCAGAGATTTTGCCTGAAGGAACTGGACTAAGAAAGCAAACACGCTAGGGTTTGCAGTAACCAAATGCGATGGGTGCGAAAGCAGTTTAATTGCACAACTGAGAAAGGTGGAGCTGGTGTGGAAAGCGGGTTATGTAACATCCTTCACACACAAACGCACACAATGTCTGCAGACAGAAGTGTGTCAGAACACACCTTTCATAGCTTCATATCCATAAACAACGGTTTCTAATATCTCACGCACATTTCCCTCATACTGTACATCCCTACCATACACACCTGTCTCACATTTATCTCACACACTCACACACACACACAAACACAAGTGTCCTAGAACGACCCCAACCAATACCCAAGGTTTATATGCTATAACGTCACTCATATATATATATATATATATATATATATATATATATATATATATATATATATATAGTTCAATGTTATCGTTAATACTCACACCAAAGCAACATGAATGGAAGTTTCCAGAAAGAACGAATGTTTTTGTTGTTTTTTTAAAAGAAAAAAAATAGCTTTTAAAGATTTTTTTAAATGTTATTTTATTTTATAATCCTGCTCGTGTTTACGCACTCGCTGCCTGAGAGCGCTCACGTGATTGGCTGCTGAGCTTGGCTGGAACAAAAGACTGCGCTCTGATTGGTGGAAAGTTGTGGGCTGATGCCCGCTTCTTATAAATATTCATAAAGCCTTTATATTACTCTGAGGTAAAGCCGGAAGAGCCGGGGATTTCGTCGTGTTTGTGTTATTGAGTTCACGGAGGAGGTTTTATTATTATTTTTTTTCCACCCCTCCTTAGATACGGTCTCGGTGGAGTCTAATGCTGAAAACAGACACTGGAGACACGGAAGAACGTCTGAAGGTTGGTTTTTGTGTTGTAAAGAAAAACTGGTCAGGTTTTTTTTTTTTTTTTAAATAGGAGGCTAATATTGCAGATCAGTTATTATTATTATTATGCGCGTTAATTTGCATATCCTCGGATATTTGCTCGATTTCGCAGCTTCCTGTCTTCATTAGTGAGCACGGTGGTTTGTTTTCTTATTTGTTTGGGATTTTTTTTTTTGCTTGACATGTATCATTAAGCTAACACTAATCCTGCTTTCACTGAGATGCTAGCTGTCATGACCCAAGCCGGACTGCGCATGCGCAGATACCGGTTAAAGAAAAGGAGGAGGGAAAAAAAAGGAAGCAGCCTGTGTTAATTCTCCTTGTGTTATTTCAGGTCAGTGTGATGCGGGTGAACACCGGACACCGGAGACGCTGCTTTTGTGCTCGAGAACATCATCCAGCATCACGAGCTTAAAGAAGAGGAAAGGGGGAAAAAAAAGAATAAAAAAAACACCGAATACGTGGACGTTAATGGGACGGAAGTAGAATAATTTCTTTTTCAATTAGTTTTATTCTTGCAGTATTCTTGTGAGGTTATTTAGCTAAGTACCGTATCCGCTTAAACGTTAGATAATCGTTCACGCGCACGATGATGCAAATCTGCGACTCGTGCAACCAGAAGAACTCACTGTACAGCGCGATGACGCGGTTCATCGGCGCCGTGAACAACATGGACCAGACGGTGATGGTGCCCAGCCTGCTGCGGGACGTGCCGCTGGACGACGACGAGGATGTCGATGCAGCTGTCGCGCGAGGAGAGGTGAAGAAGAGTCCGGCGCGCGCCGCGGGCTCCGGCAGCGCCGTGCACCCGGTGCCGGCCGCGTATTTCCGCACGGGCGACATGTACGGCTACTACGTGCTCCTCAAGTCCATCCGCAACGACATCGAGTGGGGCGTGCTGCAGGGCGACGAGGTCCGGCGCAAAGACCCCGCGCGCCTCGAGCCGGACGGCGAGGACCTCGAGCAGCTCTTCCGCTTCCACCTGAAAGGCCTGCACACCGTGCTCGGGGAGCTCACGCGCAAGGCCAACACGCTCACGAACCGGTACAAGCAGGAGATCGGTATCGGCGGCTGCGGGCTTTGAACTCTCAATCTCTCGAGCACACACGCTGAAAAAAAATACTAATATGCGTTCTCTTTATTTCTAGTTCAAAGGAAAATAAATAACCATTTATAAATCTTATTTTATAACTATTGCACTTTTTGTTTTGTTTTTTTGGGGGGGCGGGGGGACTACATTCTTTGCCTCGGGATGACGCTCGTGCTTATTATATGCAGTGTATTTAATATGCAAATGGAGATGTTTTATGACTGAAGACGTGATGGAGACTATCAGAGTGCAAAGCGCTACTAATCCCCTTCAAATCCCAGGCCTTAAATCAGTGAAGCGGAATCCAGTGATCATTCTGTTTAACAGGATGTTGAGTGATTCCTGGAGATGAACTGCATCATGTTTATATATAAAAAAATATATATTTAAAAAAAAAAAGGAAAAAAAAAAGTCATGCTTTAATGTGTGTAAGGCTTGTCCAGTTTCTGTTTTTTTTTTTTAATCACAAAGCTAAAAAAAAAAAAAAAACAATAAATTTTTTTTGGTAAATGTTATCCCGGTTACGAGTCGAGTCTTCATTAACGCACGTTTTTGTGCATCTGCAAAAAAAACGACCCAAAAACAACCATTTATTTCTTTTAGCAAACGGTCCGGATTGATGTGCCTCAACATGTTTTGAACATTTTTCAAGAGGACTACTAAAGCAAAATATTTGTAAAATAAATCACATAATGTCTCTCTTACAACAAATGTAGCCAATCTAGACATGTTCAGTGTCTGAAGTTTGCTTCTGGAGTTCTGTGCCACCGCTACGAGGCTTTGAGTACACACAAGCATTTTTATTACCAAAAAAAATAATAAAAAAATCCACGTGTTGGACTTGGATTCAGTCTGTACAGGTTTTTTTGTGATTGTTGAGGCCAAAAATATTCCATTTAAAATAAATAAATAAATAAACTTTTTTTTTTTTTTTTTTTTTTTTTTTTGCGGGGAAAGCTACTCGTACTGGTGAAATCACAATTATACTACATTGTTTTACACGGTCTCTTGCAGTAACGTTTGTTGGTAAATGAGACCATCTTCGATGCAATCGACACATTCCGACCAATCAGAATCCAGATTTTCTTCTGTTTTTTTTTTTGGTTTTTTTTACAGCGTTAATACGCTAATGGATTCTTGATTAAACCGTTTCTAATAAACTAGAGGTTATACGCCTTCCGTTACTTATTCGCAACTCCAGTATAAAACTAAACAAAGCCAAATGAAGACACGGAACATGTCTTGGCTGATCCTTGTGCTTGATTACATAATCGATCGCCGGGGGGTGTCTGGTGTCGAGCGCGTCAACGTTTTGTTTGTGGATTCATTCTATTCAAATCGGTCACCATGGACGTTTTTTTGACCTGTCCCGAACACCCACACACGCACAGGTGCCGGATTGTTTGTGGACACGACACGGCGTGTCTCATCATGTCCAGCTCATACAATAGCGTATGTGTGAAAGAAGGAATGAACAGACTTGGTGTTCCTCCCAGAGCTTACATATCAGAGACAGAGATAAGTGAACACGCTATGAAGGTGCGTCCTATCTGTGTTGTTAAATGAACAGCACAGATTATGGACGTGTCGTAAGCGTATTCCGCAACACCGAGCGTCGTGGCGAGACAAGCTTTTGCGCTGTAAAAGTTCTCCGAGTCAATTAGCGACGTTTCCATCCAAGTTGCGGATTAAACGTGTGAGGGAAAACCGGAATGTCGCGTAAAACTTTTGCAGACGCATCCAGTGCGTTCGAGAGAACGCAAAAGTCAGCATTTCTGGAGACGCTGGCGCATCTCGGCCTCGCCGCCATTTCGTTTTACCTTTCTGAGCCAATTATCCAATCGTATGATTTGCTGAGGGAAAGTCACATGACTTTTTTACAAACTTTTCATCGGAGTTACAAAAATGCTGAAAGGTCACACCCACATTCGACAACGGTAGCGGTCACAACGACGTGAGGGACACAAGACACGCTATGAGCACCTGTTACTTCGTAGCGTGAACGTAGGGTTAGTTTGAAATACTTGATGTCTTGCATACGATGCAAGAAACTACAGGTCCCAGTGTGTTTTTGTATTTTTTTATTCACATATCCAAACGGAAAAATGAATTATATGGAGGGAATTCGGTTCTCTGCAGAAAACCGAATGCTACCTTGATTCTCTTAAATAGTTTAAAGGACAAAAAGCGCTCAATTTCGGTGTAAATCATTGTCCGTGGAGGACGTTTACTTTTTTGGGAAGACGGCTGGCGCACTCTAATGTGTATATCCCTTATGTGTTCCTCCCTTAGCGATTTCTATTTGCTGTTAAGTAAACACTCTGGTCCTCATCTCTGACTAAGCATGCTATAAATAGACGTCTTACGGTAAGGTAACAGCTTAGATGTATCTACTAGGGCCAAGAAGCTACAGTAAGCTCAGAGTATAACATCGTATTTTATTTTCAGTGTCGGGTCAAAACCTCCTGTTTTCAGATGAACGCTAACCAAACCGAAAATCATTCGTTCGTCTTCGCTAAGCACGTCATAGACGTGGCGACGAGAGGAATGCACCGGTCCGTCTCAGAACACCATTCACACACTCTTTCACACCTACAGGAAATCTCGAGTCACCAATACACCTACTGACATGTTTTTGGAAGATGTGAGAAAACCGGAGAACCCGGAGTCACTCCATGTAAAAAAATAAATAAATAAAAAGGGAAGAACGTGACCCGAGCTCAGGATTAAACCTGGAACAGCCCGAGAATAAAATCTGCCCTGTGAAAAAGCCGATTCACTTCAACAGGAAGTTAATCTGGGTGAACTTCAACCATAGGAGTTCTGTAAAGTGCTGAAGACAGGAACAATTTAGAAAAAAAAAAAAAAAAAAAAAGACTCGTATGATCTGAAGCATTTTCAGTCGTGTGGATCAAAAGCACATCCCGGAAAAGACACGTCGTGGTTTAAATCCACACCATGCTTTTTAAACGCTCATGACAATCAATAAATAATGGAGGCCGGAGACGCCTTTTATAATCGAGTTGCTCTGGTTTACATCATCTACACCTCGTCTTATCGAGCCCATCGGAAGGAAAAGTTCCAATTTCTCTTCGCAGACGGAGATAAAAATCTACCAGAGCTGGTGGGAGTTTCACAATAGTAACAGAACATGGTACAATACAATAACTGCAGTCTTCTATAAATAATAAACACATTCAAGATATAATACTCAATGCGATCATGTAGGAATGCGTGACGCAACCATCCGGGTTCCAGGAGACGTGCCTGTGACGTTCGCTTCAGAAACGAGTCGACTCTGCTTTGATTCGGCTCTTTTTAGGTGAACACCGAGAGCCGACTCTCATATATTCTAAGAAATTTGGTTATTCTACGTGTCTGTATAAATGGAAAATGAACCTTCTTAACGAAGCACATAGACAATAACACTGATGCGGGGCTGTGTATAATGCCTTGCTGCTTTTATTTTCGTTTTAAAATACATTTCAGCTTATATAATGCAGAGCAAAGCGACGTTATTGTCATCATTAGACAGTTTTTTGAATGGAATAACTTCAGAGAGTAACTATCTTAATAAACAATGTGGCGAAACTAGAGACCGAAATGGGAAGGGAATCGAACTGGTGAGTCGACTCTTGTTGAAGAGATCCGGAATTCCCACTGCTACCGGGTGGGATTCATTACCGACACAGAATTGTGTTAGCCCGGATTAGCAGCGTTATGAAACTTACAAAACACACATAAATCTACTTTATAATTATGATTTACTTTTCTAGTAAACCAACTCTGAAACATTTCCCGTATGAAATATCTCTTTATTTACTTATTTTGTCGTAAAGTTGTGGAAAGGGTTAGACTTCATTAGTAGCGTCACCTGGTCACGTGATCTAATCCGACGCATCCTATTGGATGTAATGTGCGTTTTGTACAAAATCGGTAACCCTTTAAAACGTGACCGATTTTAAAGCGTTAGCAATTTTGTACAAAAGATGCACATTATATCCAATAGGATGCGTCGGTTTAGATCACGTGATGCTACTAACGACGTCACGTTGTTTAATAGAGGTTGTTTGTTTCTAAGAGCGTGGCGGCTTAAACATATATAGACATGTCAGAACGAATTTCGTTTATCGGCATAAACGCGGAGCAGAAATGTTAAGAGACATGAAAGAGAAAGAACTGAAAAGTGAAAATCTATCATGGTTTTATTTATTTATTTTTTACACCTGGCCCTTCTGGTAAGTGTTGAACTCTCCGAACTCTGTTAGTAAAAGGTTAACTAATAATTTGGTGCTTGCGGTGCACCTACTCATGAGTTAGCTAACAGGGCGGTTTATGATTTATTGATGTGTGTGTTTGTTTGTTTGTTTGTTTGTTTGTTTGTTTGTTTGTTTTTTGCTGTACCGGATTTAAATGCCACCATTTGCTGAAAGGAAGGTCAAGGCCTGGGAATGGGTGAGTCACGTGACTGGCTTTGTCGTTATTTGCTCATGGCCGCCGTGCCAGTGTTTTTCTCCAGAGCTGGGAACAAAATGGTGCCGTAGTGCGGCTTATTTTGTGCTTTGTTGTGAGAGTGTTGGATGTTAAGTAGGTGTAAACAACACGACTGACCATAAAACAACCACCAGGGCACTGACTGAATGGCTGCTTATGAAATAATAAGGGGGTGGGAGTGTGCACGTGAAAATAGTTTGCCTTCAATTTTATAGCAGCACTAGCACCAAACCCCGTGAGGATCAACCTGGAGACGTGCATCAGGTTCACAGCAGATATGAGCCTGTAGTGCAGTTGTTCTGGCTTTAACACACCTGAGTCATCTTATCCACGAAGTGTGTAGGACAAAAAGTGCCGGATGTTTGTTTTTCTGGCATTAAAGCGACATGTGATGCAACAGTGAACATGTGTGGGAATGAAAGAAACCGTTCAAGATAGAACTAGGTGTGGCCTCTTTGGACAGACAGATTAGCGCGTTTCTGAAACCTGTGTGTTGGCCTTTTTAAAAGAAACCACCACACAAAATTTGGATCTTTTTTATAATCTATAATTTAGGACTCTGCTATCTTTTTAACCTCAGACACTCAAAGGATTATTTACTAAATGCTAAACATGGCTAAACATAAGTGGTAGTACCTGTTAATAATGATGAATCAGTTGTATGATGCTAATCTTAAACGGAGTGAAATCTAATGTCTGTGTAAATTTTAGATAAATCAAAGTTTGTGTAATTCCAACGTAAAACCAAAAAGTTGAATAATTCTCAGTAATAAGAAGGGAATATTAGGAGTTCGCAGCTAGCATGTTGTTTGAAAGTGAGTACGGTGAAACTAGCATTAACCTACGCTGAACTTGTTCAGCATAGCTAATCGTAAGTCGAGGTCAGTAGTGTAATTAGTGACCCGTAACGTTGCTGTAACTTGTGTTTTGCGTGTGTGTTTGGTGACCTTGAACGGGTTTAGCGTTGTTGCGCCGTCAAGTAACTCGCTCACGCTAGCAGGAGCGGCTGAAAGAGAACTGGATCCCAGCAGGGTTTGCTTACAAGGTGTGTATAAAGACGTGCTAACTAGCTACCGTGCTAATTAGCTAGCTCAATTATCTAAAGTAGCTACGTTGACTTCACTCTCGATTTTGTTTGTTTACAGTGCTAATTAGCTACCATGCTAATTAGCTTGATGAATAAAGCAACATGGCTAAATTTGTATCGACGATTTACGAAATAATTTTAACAAACTACACACGGTCATTTAGATTTGCAAATGAACTACTGTGCTAACTAGCTGAAGAAAAAAAAAATAAAACAGCTAAATGAGTTCATTTTTACAAACCGTGTACGTAGTCATGCACATTTTGGAGGCTACCGTCCTAATTAGCCAGCCGAACGAAACGTTTAAGAGGGAGTTTATTTCTCTTACATGTATATCAGCGTATACGGTACATTCGCTACATTTCTACCTTGCTAGCTTTATTCGCTCGCTGAAAAGAGTCATGGATTTGGACAATTTACATGCTATTGTATTAGTTCGTAGAAACCGTAGCTAGTTTTGTAAACTAGCGAGATAAAGTAATATAGCTGATTCGATCTCCTTCGTACAATTGTAGGGTTTTGCTAACTAGCTAGCATACTAGTAATGTAAGGTAAAAAAACAAAACAAAAGAAGGTAAATTTGTCAGATGTGGGCTTGCTGACTAGCTGAAGAAAAATGACGTATCCTCAGTTGTCACGTAAACACGTAGGAGTTTAAATTGTGAAGTACACTTAAGGACATTGCTTTTTGCATTTTTCTGAGCTTTGGCTGCCATTTTGTGTGTGTGTGTGGGGGGGGGGGGGGGGTGGATTGCGTCAGACCGCAGTGGCTTCTGGGTAAGTCAAACTTGTGAAATATGCCGCGGCGTTGATCTGTCATCTGACAGTCGGTTAATAAACTTAACTCGAGCTGGTGGAGTCATGAGGCGGCCATTACGACGACGAGCGGCTGAGATCGCCCAGAGGCGGAGACGGAGAGGGCGAGTCAACGAGGGCGCTTTTAAAAACAGCAATGTGTTTGTCAGCCTGCTCGGCTGATGTAATAACAGCCTGTGGCATGAAAGATTTTCCACACATGCGCGCGCGCGCACACGCACACATCGAGAGAGTGATTAGATGGATCCGATAAATAATTCATTTTTTTTATTTTTTTAAAGCCGTTCTGATTTCCACACGCGGTCCGTCCGTCAGTTTTCCACGTTCTCCCGTCCTAAACGTTCGAACTCGCGGCTCGTTAGTGTGAACCCGGACGCCAGAACACTTAGAAAATGCGTTCTTCCTTACATATTTTATAGTTCTTTTAATATTTTATTACAGTGAAAAACTGTGTCACCGAGGCTTTTTCAGTTCAGTCTCTTCACCTTCGTTCACATCATTCTTTATTATGCTAATCGTATATTATGTATAGACTGCACTGGGGTCAGGGGTCAAACTGCTGAATGTGAGCTTTTCATGAGCTCTTTCCAGTCAGGTGTTGTCTTGTTGTTTTTATTAGTGAAACGCGCTCAGTTCAAGGCCACTCGCTCCAACTTTCCCGTCTAAACGGTTTTTTGTGATGGTCCGTCAAACAATTCATAACAGCCTCTCGCTTCCTTTTTTTTTTTTCTTTTTTTTTTTCTTTTTTTTTTTCTTCTTCTTCTCCCTCAGCCGATTCTCAAACAATTCTGTGAAAGCGTTTCACAACTGTGAGGTCTTAAACGAGCTGTTGGTTAAATGTAAAACGTGTAACGCATAACAACTAGCGAAATGCAGTACAGTAGATTAGAGAGCTGGCATGAGTTTGGATTATGCTAGCATGGGCTATGCTAGCTGCAGTTTTAAAATTACCAACAGGACAGAAAACTGTTTAATTCAACACAACGACGAGGTTGGTCAGTAAATTAATGGACATTTTTGTTAATTGACTACAATATCATAAACCTGGTCAGCTAATTTAATAATGTAATTCAATTGAATCTGTCATGCTATAATGCTAGCTTGTGAGTTAGCATGTTTACTTGGGTTACTAGTGACGTGTAACTTAGAGTGCAGAAAAATGGGTAGAGATTATTATTATTATTATTATTATTATTATTATTATTATTATTATTATTAATAGTTCTTGATGATTGGGTCTGAGGGTGGCCATTTTGTTCCCCACTGTCTCTCAATGTATATTAGGACACACACAAGGCGTGTGTGTGTGTGTGTGTGTGTGGTGTGTGTGTGTCTGTCAGAGCGGATACTGCTTAATTGAGCTTGACAAACGACGCTCTAATCGAACTGTAATTAAAATGTGTAAACAGATCCGGCTGTATTTATGTCACGTCCTCTTAATAAACCTGCGGCAGCAATGTTAATTATGCTAATTAAGCCGTGGATCTATTAGGAGCGCCGCTGCATTTGACCGCTGGTGCAGCGTTGAACACTCGGAGCGGGTTTACGTGCGACTCTCCTGCGCTCGCCTCTGTGTTCGGTGTTCACGCGTTCAAGCGGCTGAGCTCGGGTCAGGGTTTAGTTCTGGGTCCCGGTGAGAGTGTTTAACTGCAGCGACATGGAGCTGATCCCAGATCACACTGTACGTAATTGAATTCAGTGACCTTCCTCAGAACGTTATTCTATTAGCACTTGATGCTAATCTGTTATTTAAGCTAGCCCACAAATATTCATTTATGAGTTAGCCTGTTCTCTAATAATGAGGGTTCAGTTTACTGTAATGCTAATTCACGTTAGGCTTTTATTTAATAACGCTAGGATGTGGGCAAACCTTGTTTACTTTAACGCTAGTTAGTGAGTCCCTGTGAAGGGGGTGTGGCCCAAGCGTGCCTGTGAAGGGGGCGTGGCTTGCGTGTGTATGTGTCAGTACCAGAAAATTATGTAAACTTGATTTGTCAGAGTGCTGAAGGTGATTGAGTGGTCAGACCTCATCTGGTGGTCTGTGCTCTACTAATGTAATAGTGTGATTATTTCCTCCCCCCCCCCCCCTCTCTCTCTCTCCTCCCCCCTCTCTCTCTCCCCTCCCTCTCTCCCCTCCCCCTCCCCCTCCCTCCCTCTCTCCCTCTCTCCCTCTCTCCTCTCCCCTCCCTCTCCCTCCTCTCTCTCCCCTCCCTCTCTCCCCTCCCCCTCCCCCTCCCTCCCTCTCTCCCTCTCTCCCTCTCTCCTCTCCCCTCCCTCTCCCTCCTCTCTCTCCCCTCCCTCTCCCCCCCTCCTCTCTCTCCCCTCCCTCTCCCCCCCTCCTCTCTCTCCCCTCCCTCTCCCCCCCTCCTCTCTCTCCCCTCCCTCTCCCCCCCTCCTCTCTCTCCCCTCCCTCTCCCCCCCTCCTCTCTCTCCCCTCCCTCTCCCCCCCCCCTCTCTCTCTCTCTCCTCCCCCCTCTCTCTCTCCCCTCCCTCTCCCCCCTCCTCTCTCTCCCCTCCCTCTCCCCCCCTCTCTCTCTCTCTCTCCTCCCCCTCTCTCCCCTCCCCCCTCTCTCTCTCTCCTCCCCCTCTCTCCCCTCCCCCTCCCTCCCTCCCTCCCTCTCTCCTCTCCCCTCCCTCTCCCTCCTCTCTCTCCCCTCCCTCTCCCTCCTCTCTCTCCCCTCCCTCTCCCTCCTCTCTCTCCCCTCCCTCTCCCTCCTCTCTCTCCCCTCCCTCTCCCTCCTCTCTCTCCCCTCCCTCTCCCCCCCTCCTCTCTCTCCCCTCCCTCTCTCCCCTCTCTCTCCCTCTCCTCTCCCCTCTCTCTCCCTCTCCTCTCCCCTCTCTCTCCCTCTCCTCTCTCCCCTCTCTCCCTCTCCTCTCTCCCTCTCCTCTCCCCTCTCTCTCCCTCTCCTCTCCCCCCTCATCTCTCTCCTCTCCCCTCTCTCTCCCTCTCCTCTCCCCCCCTCATCTCTCTCCTCTCCCCTCTCTCTCCCTCTCCTCTCCCCCCTCATCTCTCTCCTCTCCCCCCTCATCTCTCTCCTCTCCCCCCTCATCTCTCTCCTCTCCCCTCTCTCTCCCTCTCCTCTCCCCTCTCTCTCTCCTCTCTCTCCTCCCTCTCCCCTCTCTCTCTCCTCTCTCCCCTCTCTCTCTCCTCCCTCCCCTCCCTCTCCCTCCTCTCTCTCCCCTCCCTCTCCCTCCTCTCTCTCCCCTCCCTCTCCCTCCTCTCTCTCCCCTCCCTCTCCCCCCCTCCTCTCTCTCCCCTCCCTCTCCCCCCTCCTCTCTCTCCTCTCCCCTCTCTCTCCCTCTCCTCTCCCCTCTCTCTCCCTCTCCTCTCCCCTCTCTCTCCCTCTCCTCTCCCCCCCTCATCCCTCTCCTCTCCCCTCTCTCTCCCTCTCCTCTCCCCCCTCATCTCTCTCCTCTCCCCTCTCTCTCCCTCTCCTCTCCCCCCCTCATCTCTCTCCTCTCCCCTCTCTCTCTCCTCCCTCTCCCCTCTCTCTCTCCTCCCCCCCCTCTCTCTCCTCCCCCCCTCTCTCCCCCTCTCTCCCTCTTCTCTCTCCCTCTCCCCTCTCTCCCTCATCTCCCCCCCTCCTCTCTCTCTCCCCCCTCTCTCCCCTCTCTCTCTCCTTTCTCTCTCTCTCTCTCCTTTCTCTCTCCTCTCTCTCTCCCTCCTCTCCCCCTCTCTCTCTCCCTCCTCTCCCCCTCTCTCTCTCCCTCCTCTCCCCCTCTCTCTCCCTCCCCCCTCTCTCTCCCCTCTCTCCCCCCTCTCCCGCCTCTCTCTTCTTTCTCTCTCCCCCCTCTCCCGCCTCTCTCTCCTTTCTCCCCCCCCTCCTCTCCCACTCTCCCCCTCTCTCTCCTTTCTCTCCCCCCCTCCTCTCCCACTCTCTCCCCTCTCTCTCCTTTCTCTCCCCTCTCTCTCTCTCTCCTTTCTCTCCCCTCTCTCTCTCTCTCCTTTCTCTCCCCTCTCTCTCTCTCTCCTTTTTCTCCCCTCTCTCTCTCCTTTTTCTCCCCTCTCTCTCTCCTTTCTCTCCCCTCTCTCTCTCCTTTTTCTCCCCTCTCTCTCTCCTTTCTCTCCCCTCTCTCTCTCCTTTCTCTCCCCTCTCTCTCTCCTTTCTCTCCCCTCTCTCTCTCCTTTCTCTCCCCTCTCTCTCTCCTTTCTCTCCCCTCTCTCTCTCCTTTCTCTCCCCTCTCTCTCTCCCCCCTCTCCCGCCTCTCTCTCCTTTCTCCCCCCCTCCACTCTCTCTCTCTCTCCCCTCTCTCCCCTCTCTCTCTCTCTCTCTCCCCTCTCTCCCCTCTCTCTCTCTCTCCTTTCTCTCTCTCTCTCCCTCCTCTCCCCTCTCTCTCTCTCCCTCCTCTCCCCCTCTCTCTCCCCCTCTCTCTCCCCCTCTCTCTCCCCCTCTCTCTCCCCCTCTCTCTCCCCCTCTCTCTCCCCCTCTCTCTCTCCTTTCTCTCCCCCTTCTCTCTCCTTTCTCTCCCCCCTCTCTCTCCCCTCTCTCTCCCCTCTCTCTCCCCTCTCTCTCCCCTCTCTCTCTCCTTTCTCTCCCCTCTCTCTCTCCCTTTTCTCCCACTCTCTCCTCTTCCCATCTCTCTCGTCTCTCTCCTTTCTCTCTCGCTGTCCTTTCTCTCTCGCTCTCTTCTCTCTCTCCTTTCTTGCTTTTTTTCCTGTGTGCTTTCGCCTTTTTCGAGGCATGTAAAATTGTCATGTGTGGCTGATTGTGCATGATTTACACGAGAGAGAGAGAGAGAGAGAGAGAGAGAGAGAGCGCGAGAGCGAGAGCGGAAAGGATAATGAGGGGAAAGAACATGATGAAAAGAAGAGGCGAGCAGGAACCGGAGGAAAAGGGGGGCGCGAGGGAGCTGTAATTGCTGGCTGCCCGGAGACCGGGGGGAGGGGGGGGGGAGAGAGAGAGAGAGAGAGAGAGAGAGAGAGAGAGAGAGAGAGAGAGTGTGAGTTCATGTGTGTGTGTGTGTGTGTGTGTGCGCATGCTTTGAAATTTTATCCGCTGCATAGTACATGCTGCCTAGGATTAATAAATCCCTCTGTTCTCACGCTCTGTGTGTGTGTGTGTGTGTGTGTGTGTGTGTGATGACACACAAACAAAAAACCAAGCTAGCTAGTACTTTCCCTACAGAAACACGTCAGCCCAGGATCGATAATGGTCTGATTTTGTTCATCCAGCCAGTAAATGATGCACTCCAGTGTGACTGCAGCTTTAAAGATCATGTAGATGAATCAGAGGAAGTGGACGCGAAGACATTAAACCCTTTTTTCCCCATGCACCGTGTCTCTTCCAGCTGAGAAGACCGTCCTGTCCGTCCCGTGTGTGACCGCTGCTTAAGGGCACGAGGCCGCTCGTCGTTAGCCAATCAGCAGTCAGTCGCGCGCAGCCAGAGCGTGCTCATTTTCAGCTCAATTAAATTTTGATTAATGCCTTAGCTCAGAGAGAGCGCAAATCTCGACAGGTGAAAAGTGTGTGTGTGTGTGTGTGTGTGTGTGTGTGTGTGTGTGTGTGTGCTGAAAGGAAAGTAATCAGTTTTGCACAGTTTTAACCCGAATGTAGTCACTCAGCCAAGGCGCATTTGATTCCGTTTGGCACTGGAGCCACAAGGCTAATTAACTCTACTTCCCTAACTGTTGGTGTGTGAGACGCTTTTCTGCTCACCGCGGCTGTAGAGAGTGGTTATCCGAGTTCCCGTAGCCGTGCTGCACAGTTTTCTGCATTGCACACGATTGGCTGAGTGGATGAATGCATGAACGAGCAGGTATTCTGGTGTTCCTATTAAAGTGGCCAGTGAGTGTTTGTGAAAGGAGTTTTCAATTTTCACCAAAATATATGGTCGTTTAATAATAACCGGTACGAGTGTCCATGCTTGTTGTGCATCTTCTCTCTCTCTCTGTGTGTGTGTGTGTGTCCGTCCCCGTCCCCGTCCCCGTCCTCTGGGGCTGTCGCAGGTTGTGAAGATGACGAATTGCAGCGATCAAAACACACACTGCCCTTGATGTCTGCTCACGGTTACGTGCTAGCATATCTAATCGCTCGTTGTGCGACCGAAAGCTCCTCCCCCTCCGTGCGATTATTGATTGGTTAATACAAGCTTGTCAGTGGGACCGATTGAAGCCACACCCACTTTCCCTCCTCGACCATTAATCAGGTGTGCGATTGGTTCTCGTGGGAAGTGCCGGAGTGTCAGTCAAAATCGAATTCCGTTCCGTCCAACACAAGAGCGAAAGAGCGTGCGTGTGTGAGAGCTTGAGGTTGGGGGGAGGGTGTGTATGTAATAGTGCGTCCAAGTCTCTCTCTCTCTCACACGCGCACACACACACAATGTGGTTGAAGTGGTTAAAAACTTGATTGAAGTGGTTAGATTTGTCAGAACACTGTCGCTAAGCGCCCGAGAAACACTGACGTCGAGTAGAAGCTATCTAGCACGTAACCGTTTAAAGACTCCGTTACTGTGGAAACGAGCTAAAAACATCGAGAGCATCAACATTTACCTCAGATATGTTACTGAAAATTACTTTCAGACCCCCCCCCCCCCCCCCCTTAGTACACTTAGCATCAACCGCTAATCAAACTTACAATTTCCACAATAGTGGGGGGGAGGGGTTTAACTGTGCTGAAATCTGGAATCTTCTTTTAAACACAGTGACACGACACCGCATCTCAACATGGCAGTAGCTTAGAGTTAGCGCTCAACGCTAACCGTGTAACGAGTTATTCTACCCACTGGAAGACTTTTAATAATAAATTGATGACAAATCTGAGGGAAATGTGGATAGTTTTGACTTTTTTTTTATATCATGTTTCTACCGTCACTCTGTCTTTATATTATCGTTGGGTGGTTATTAGCTACATGCTAGCTAGCTTATGCCCAGCCACTAGTTAAAAACAGACAAAACAACAGCTAGTAGTTGTTGTGTTTTTTTTAATAGTAAATTCCAAACTCCTCTGGGGGAAGTGTTAATACTGTGGACATTTGGGCATTTGTGTCATGTTTGCAGAGTCACTCTGTATTTATATTGTCCTAAAATGGTTGGCTAGCTAGCTAGCTTACAGTCGGCATATTTAGTAGTAATTTACCAGCTCAGCTGAGGGAAATGTTAATAGCCCTATCGTTGTTAGCATGTTTCTTCTGTCGCTGTGTTTTTATGTGTATTTATATTTATATAGTCCATTAAAAGTTATTAGCTACATGCTCTCTGCCTTATGCTTAGCGATTTTTATCCATAGAAACGTTTTATTTCGTAGAGGTTCAACAAAGCGTCTGAGGTAAATGTTGACCTTCCTGACCATTTTGTCTCGTTTCTGCCATCACTCTGTTTTCACTCGGTTGGTATAACAGACCAAACAGTTGTGTAGCTAGCTAACATCGTCTACATCAGTGCTTGGGGCTTCACAGTCGCCTGGCAACATCGTTCTCGCAACCACTTCTTGTGTTTTGTGTTTTGTGTGTTTTTTTTTTTTTTTTTTTTTTTTTTTTTTTTTTTTTCCTTTCCTGTCCGTAAATCTACGAGTTGTATATAAACAGGGCACACCAGAGCTTTTTAACACACAAAGACACGAACAGTAAAGCGACGTGGGACGTTCCGGTGAACGCAGAACTGCGGCTGAATGTAGCATAATGAGGTAAAAGCAGAGGTGAAGGCGTACAACGGAGGAAGGAAAGAGTGAGAGGGATAATTAACAGAGGTGTATGAGTGTGTGTGACTGAGATATGAGTGGATTCACTCAGTGTGTGCTAAGCTAATCTATGCGTGTGTGCATTTTTGGAGCTTCCGCTCTCCGGTCAAGCTGTTGATTAGATCGATCTCGCTGTCTAATCTTTCATTTCCTGTTCTGCACGCTCTCTCTCTCTCTCTCTCTCTCTCTCTCTCTCTCTCTCTCTCTCTCTCTCTCTCTCTCTCTCAGTGGAGCATATATAACTCTTGATCATGTCTCTACTTCCTGCTAACTAACAGGCATCCCCAGGGTCAAAAAAAGCAGCATTTAATTAAAATCTGATCAGCCAATCACTCTTTTTTTTTTTTTTTTTTTTTTTTTTTTTTTTCGACTTAGCTGATTTATCTTCTTGATCCACGGTAGTACTCTTTCCAGACTCCAGGAAATGATTTAATGTTGTTTTCAGTCATTTTTACATTTTTTATTTATTTTTTTATTTATTCACTCACTACAGCGAGAGTGTGTTGTGTAAACGTTTAAAACGTGCTAGCGACGGCGGCTGAAGTAACAGTAACGCCGAAACAGTTAGCTAGCTAGCTAAATCATGAGGTTTAGTAACACGCTGGACTTTTGCCTCACTTAAATCAAGTTCACCAAACAGCTAACGTTGGCTAGCTAGCTAGTTCATGAAGAAAATAGTGAGAGAACGTTGCAGTTTGTGCGCTTCCTCCATTTTGTTTGTTCACGGTTCTGAGCGTTGCAGATTAAAGGTCAGAGATTGAAGTGAGTCGTGTCCGTCCCCCCCCCCCCCCTTCTTCGTGTTAGCATGTTACTTAAATTATTAGCATCAGCAGCAAAGATTACAGAAACATGGCCGTATTTAAAACCGTGGGCTTTAAGACATGTTGTTTCAGTATAAAAACTTGACGCCCACATTTCCGTAAAACGCACTTCAGCCGTCAATTGAGGTGTTTTTTAATACAAACCAGGGTTTACTGGTGAGCTATCTAGGTTTAAACAGTGTTCACACGTCGCTAAGGTGTGCGTGCGTGCGTGTTTTTGATGGAAAATTTATACTGTAGGTAAAATGGTGTGGAGAGCGAGAGAGAGAGATGGATTGAGAATTCGAGCTGGAGACATACGCTAACGGCTAATTCTGCCTCACACTGTAAACTAATCCCTAAATGAACTTAATCTCTGACTCACCTTGCTAAATCCATGACAATGAGTCATGGGGCACTGTGAAGAACAGACTGTCAGAGCAAGAGAGTGTGTGTGTGTGTGATAGAGATCCTTGTATGACTGTTTTCTTCCCAGAAGCCACCAGGTGCTATCTGTGCTAAGTGACGTCTGAGGTGATCAATTGTTCCGTCATGAAAGACCAGGAAATGCAACTCATCGTATTTAAACATTTAACTAAACACAACTTAATGTAAAGTGTGTGTGTGTGTGTGTGTGTGTGTGTGTGGGGGGGGGGGGGGAGGGGGGGGTATAGAAGAGGCTATCTGCTGTTAATCTGAGCATAGCATGGCACAGCTGATCCTTTAATCTTGTGTGTGTGTGTGTGTGTGTGTGTGGTAACTAGGTCAGTGTGTATTGGCCTCACTTGCTTTCATCCCCTGAGTGTCCAGTAAATGAACCGTGAAAACACACACACACACTGTTATCTGTGACTCCAGGGTGACCCTGGGAAATGCACACATGTGGCTAATCAGTGAGAAAGCAGCGCGCACACAACACACATTCAGGAAACAAGAAAAGGCAATTGGGGTGGGGTCAGAAAGGGCGGAGCTTAAAGTACCTCAGAACATGTTACTTTAAACGTAGCTTTTAATGTCTAAGAAAACCTGTGTTCACACCAGTAAGTGATGAGTCGTTCGTGTAGTTTGTCTCTTGTGGGTGTGTAGCAACAGCTGCCGTGTGTATGTGTGTGTGTGTGTGTGTGTGTGTATATATATAAAAAACGTAAATACGCAAATTGGACATGCCGTGCCAAACGTAGCCGTTTAGCTAACTGCTGTTAAACAAACAAAAGTCATATTAGCTACTTAGCTAGCTTAGCACTCGAGTTCTGGACCTGAAGAGGTACCGTGCCGTTTTCTCAGATCTTTTAGTGACATCACAAGCTGAGCTCTTGTGTAGCTCCGCCCCCGAACTCTCAGAAGTAAAGCAAATGTCTCTATTAAACGAGGGAGGAGGGAAAGCGTCAACTTTTGTTGTAAAATTCGACCCGAACATCAGTGCAGTGGGCCGACTTTGAACTTTAATTTAACCGACCGTGTGTATGTGTGTGTCTACACAGCTAGATTTAGCCGGTAAGATGAGGAACAGACATGCAGTTGACTGGCAGTGACACACACACACACACACACACACACACACACACACACACACACACACACACACGCGCTCTCTCTTCTGTGAAAACTGGATGATGCAAAAAGAGCTGCTATTGCTCCTGTCACTCACACACTCCGCCTCCAGCAGCACACCTGTTTACACACCGTTATTGCACCAACCCATCCGCCACACACACACACACACACAGAATGTGGTTTAAAGTGAGTGATGAATGTCATTAATGAGGTGTAATGCAGAGAAATCACTATCAGTGTTTGTTGTTCTGCTGTAGGTCAGACTGCAGTCACCGTGTCCTCACACACTGCGATAAGGTGTGCGTGTGTGAGACAGAGAGAGAGAGTCTCGGGTCACCTCAGGTGGAAAGATCTCTAAACCCTCATCATCTCTGTCCCCCCCAAGGGCGTGTGTGTGTAATACACAGCTATGAATAGAAATACGGTAAACAGAACATACACGCAGTGTACATGTGCCTGGAGTGTGTGTGTGTGTTTCAGAACATCTTTATTTATTATATCTTTACACACAGTTCTTATTGAAAAAATAGAAATGTGTTAAAGAAATTGTAAATGATAATCGTATGAAAACGACTCGGTAATTGAATAAATGTTGAATTGACATATTTTTGCTATATTTGCGTTCGTTAACATTTCCCATCTAAATGTAGAAAGATATTACGCAATACTCTATTGACTCAACAGTCAAACTAACGTTTCGATACTTCCATCAGATGTAGCGATTTTGGCGTGGTACATGACGTCCAACCCGATCCGTCCAGTTCATAACCAAGTTTTATTTCGGTAGGTTTCATTAATGATGATTAAATGTCTTCGTATAAATTTATGAAGTTTTGGTTTTAAAGTAAAGAGAGACTGATATTGTTTGTGGGTTTTTTCTTGAGCTGAGAGGCTCCTGTGTGTGTCATGTTTTATTGCTGGTGTGTGTGTGTGTGTCTATTCTTGGCTGTTAGGAGGTGAATAGCCAGTGAGTTACTGTGAGTCTGAAGGACAGTGTGTTTGTTCACTAACAGCAGATAAAGATGTTTTTTATAAGGATTTTCCCCATGGAGCAAGAATAACAACAACACCACAACCACAAAAAGCAATTAGAACAATAATAACAGCAACAATACAATTAATTATAAATATTAATAGACAACAATAATAATTTATATTTTTGTGTGTGTGTGTGGAAACACTGGGATAGTCAGAAAGAAACCATATCCAGAACTTTCCCTGAAGAATCACTGATGATGAGATGGAGGAGGTGAAGATGAAGGTGTGTGAGGACTCATCAGGTCTCCTGACAGCTCCGGTTCCTCTCTATACATGTGTAGAGGTTCTGTAGGACTGAACACAAACAGGAACTTTAGCCAGGATTCCAGGAACGGCGGTTAGTTTTGAGAATGTTATTGCATAAAAGGAAGTGTGTAGGTGGAGATTGCTGTACTAAATGTCTCTCTGATTGGTTAAAAGTGAGAACCTGAAGCATTTTCCTGAACCGTTTGCTTCTGGAACCGTGACGGTCAGAACTTTGTACTCTCGTCTGTTATTGGTTTTTGGGTTGTTGGGTTTTTTATTTTTTTGTCCTCAGAATATAGACCCCATAGCCCCACCCCTCTTGTTTTCTCTTGGCTCAGACTTGACAAATTCAGCTGAATGAAAAAGGAACTGCAGCAATGATGGTTCCAGAACTGTTTAGTTGCTCCAGACATTTTGGGAACTCTGTGAGACCAGAGGAGACACCGTAACCCGCCCGTCTCGTTTTCTCTTGGCTCGGATTTCACAGATTCTTGAGCATGACTGAAATGGAACCGTTCCTGCCAAAGATAGTTCCTGAAGTGTTTACTTCAAAGCGCTTTGGGAACTTGGTGTTGAGGACACCGTAGCCCCGCCCTTAGGTCGTCTTATTCATTTTGCGACGTCAAATTTTAGCCAAATGGAAATTAACCACGACAGGAAGTCGAAGACTTTGATAAACGCTCGGGTTCAAAATCACCCGCGATGTTGAACAATATCGTAGAACTGTATCGGATGTGATTCTGGGGCGTCGGGGGGGGTGGGGGGGGGTGGTCATGGTTCGGTACGTCGTGCTGACGTAGATGATGTTACTGATCTGTTTTGGAAGCATCAGATGAAGCAGCTGACATCAGCGCGGGTGTCTGTTGCGGTTTTATCTGCATGAGTAAGTAAAAGTAAAGTCTTATCTTTACTTGTATAACGTCTACATATATCACCGATACTATTTTAGATAAAGAATAATCGTAACGTTGCGTTGTTGCCGTTTTCATCCGATCTTACAAACATAAGCGACTAGCTTGTAGCCTGCTAGCCTTGTTTTACTTTTCACATTTATCTCATCTGCTTCTGTATATAAAGGCGAACATGTCGGTTGTTTCTCCACCTTCGATAGCAGATAAGGACTCGCTCGAGCCGCACATGGTGCTGTTGGAATTGGAGGCTGTGGAGAAACAGATCCACGACCTATTTGACCAGCAGGCCCAGCTGTACAAGCGAAGAACCGTGCTAGAAACATCTCGTACTATCGCCTACAGATCCACGGTAAGCACGTGGCGTGGTACTACCACTCCCAGCCCCTCTAGGCCGTGTGTTTCTCTGTGCGGGGACCGTGCACAAGGACTTATCCACAGTACCTAAGTGAACTTTTGGTCTTCTATGATCTGCCACGCCTATTTCGATCAAAAGGTGCAGGCTACAGCAGGGGGAAGAGCTTTCTCTTACAAAGCCCCACAGTTATGGAACAGTCTTCCAATTAGTGTTCGGGATTCAGATTTGGTGTTTAAGTCCAGGCTGAAAACGTATTTGTTTACTCAAGCTTACGATGAGGAGACTTTATTTCACGCAAAGTACGCAGTCATATCCATCGCACCTAATAATCTCTCCCTTTGTCCTTCTGTCGAGCCACACATGATTTTCTGGAGATGCCAGTGATCCTGACCGCTCTCCAGACCTACCTGGTCCATGCTGATGCCCTACATCTGGATGGAGCTCTCATCAACTGGAGGCCATAGAGGATGACAGGACTATGGTTGCTGCTATGGCCTTAGGACTGCAATTACCACATATAATTTTGCACTCAAGTGTCCTTTACTTTTACACTGTGTTGTTACTCGGATGAGGATGGGTTCCTTCCTGTCTGGTTCGAGACAGTGTCCATTGGTAAAAGTGCTATACAAATAAAACAGATTTTTTTTTGTTTGTTTTGTGGAGAATGGCAGGCAACTAAAAGCAGGCAGACAGATCCATCCATCCATCCAACCCACACCCCAACCCGCCAACCAACCACTCCACACACGCCAACCAACCACCCCACACATGCCAACCTGCCAACCAACCACCCCACACATGCCAACCTGCCAACCAACCACCCCACACATGCCAACCTGCCAACCAACCAACCGACCCACACATGCCAACCAACCCACACACGCCAACCAGCCGACACACGCACACCAACCAACCAATCCACATGTGCCAACCAGCATGCGCCAACCAACCAACCCCCACACGCGCCAGCCAACCCACACATCAGCATTCTTTCTGCTGTACCGGTACGCCATCACAGCTTGAGTGATCACGTGAGTGAATACGTGAAATGCAATCGATCCGTGGCCTAAATACAAACTTTTACTGTGTGTGTAATTACCGAAACAGTAATAACGTAAGCTAGTCAAGTAATGTAGTCAAGTTAGCATTATTTGTTTGCCTTAATACTGCATCTTCCACACACACACACACACACACACACTCTGTCAGCCAGGACTGTTTTGTGAGTGTGTAGTGCTAAGATCTCGTCATATCCATAATTTATCATCCTCATAATGTTTTTCTCTCATGCTTTTGATGCAAACAAAACTCCAGTGGAAATGTTCTTTATGTATTTACATATTTATTATTCATCAATTATTTATTCGCATATTCATGTCATATCCCCTCCCTCAAGTAGAGAAAAACAGTTTTTCCTTTCACATCCACACTGAGTGAATTCCTCTCAGTCACAGGAACACCTCATGCTTCATTAGGGCCCTAGCACCGCTGGGGCAAAGCTCTAGTGTATCTGCTCTGATTATTATTATTATTATTATTATTATTATTATTATTTTTTTTTTTTTTTTTTTCTCAAATTAATCTCATTTTAGAGGGCCTAAAGACGCATCAGAACTGGTGAAAATTTACATCTGCTAGGGGTTCCAGAATTGCGTGTGGCAAAATGGCTCGATAGCGCCACCTTCAAAAATTCACCAATGTGCGCCTCGCGCTATATTTCACCTACGTGTACGAAATTCGGTAACAATGTGTACCATGCAAATATGTACAAAAAAAGTCTCTTGAACCCATTAACCAAAACTAAACAGGAAGTCGGCCATTTTGATTTCTCTCTTCACTTTCTCCATTTCCTTGTAGTCATAGCGCCACCCACCGGCAACAGCCATTTCCAGGCCGCGTATTTGAACTCCTCCCAGGGATTCAATCAGATCGACATCGTATTCCGTCAGTCCGTGGAGGCCTGACAAATTTCGATATGAAATGAATCACATTTTTTAGGCCTAAACTTGCTCAGAAACTCATGAAACTTTGCACGCACCTCAACAGTGAAGAACATTTACATCCGATACAGCTGTTAGAATTGACTGTGGCAAACAGGTTCGTATTAATGCACTCACACCACCCCATCACTACTGAGTTACTGTTACCACCCTAAAGTCAACTCTTTTCATATTATCAGTATGTAGCAAGTGTTTAATAAGTGAGTAAATCTTTACTGGTGGCGTTTACTCATGTGCTGTATAAGGAAAATTATTTTACACATTAAACAGTATAAGCCTCCGTACATGGACTGAAAGCTTTTCTGTATCTCAGGTGATGAGGAGAACTCAGCTGAGGTATGGAAGCTGCATGCTGTATGGGTACGCATGCTGCTGCACTCGTTCCTGCTCTGCTGCTCTCTTCTTACTGCCGTTCTGTGTATTACGTGAGTGACCGTATTATTTCATCATGGCGATCTGTACCGTAAACTTAACCCAGTGTTTATCATTGAATGAAGCTGAATGAAGCAGGAACGGATTAAACAGCCATGTTTTTATGTCGTTTGTTTGAATAGGAGGAAGAGAGGAGCAGAGAGAGACAAAGACATTCAGGTAACGAGAGAACTTTTCACTTTGTCTTTATCCTCATCAAGCTCCACATAAAGTTCCTATAAAGCTGTTACTAGATGGAGCAACTTAATTAAGACTAGCTACCTGTGTTTCATAGAAGATTACGTGTCCTCCTAACAGTGGCGTAGCTAAAGGGATGAATCTCATGTCAGCACTGCCCATTGTCACTGCCACCTCTCATTTCACCAGAACTGTACAGATGTTTTATTGTTGCCAGTTTTTACTTTTCTGTCTTGTAGCTTAGACAGATCCAGATGTTATTGGAGTTATCACGATAGATGGCTGATGTTGAAATTTGCTCCATATCTGTGGTGAAGCGTTTGAAAGTTTTTTTCAGGGTGTGGCTTCTTGACTCAGTGAGAAGTACTCCAGAACTGGAGAATGAGAACTAACAGTTGGTTAGTAACGGGTCAAGAAGGATGTTCAGGGTGAGTTTTAGGATTAGAGTTAAACAGCATTAAGACTTCACAACAAACTCATTTCTGTCTTAATTAAACGTCATTCGTTTGTCATTCAAGCAGCTCCTTTAGTTTCTCGGTTGTCTTTTCGCACCTAAGTAATATATTCCATACACACACACACGCACACAGTGTGTGTGTAGCGTCCTGGGATCATCCTTCACATTTTCTACTATATCTATCTCTCCAGCTTTTTCTCATCATCGTCTTTTCACTCGCTTCATCTCTGTTCACGCTGACATCAGTGGGGAAATAATCACTGATTCATTCCATCAGCTCTGATCTGTTGGTTAAATTTCTTGTTACTTTCTTACAACTTCTTGTCTGATCCTATTTGTTGTTTTCATGCGTTGTAAAACACCAACCTCCATCAGCATGAATTCTACTGTGTCGGATCTGTTACTGTACGATGTTTGAAATGTTTCTATGCACAAGAAGAAAATTGAGCTTACGAGCTTTTATGTCATGTATTTTTATTCATTTATTTATTTATTTATTTATTTTTTACATTTTATAGAGCGTCTTCAAAACAGCAGTACAAACCGCTTTCCACAATATAGAGGACAATCCTGGTCATTTGAAAAAGTGGTAGAAAAGTTAAGTAGAAAGACACAAATAACTAAAGGATGAACATCATTCATGGGCCTCAAATATAAAGGACATGAAATCCTCCAAAATAGATTATGTTCAATCTTTAATTGCAATATAAGCAAGAATTTAATTTTTTTTTTCAAATGTAAAAGTCAGTAGAGATCAAAAGACATTGTGCAGAAATCTATTCAATATAAAACAAATATATTAAAGTTGCACGATATGGACACAATATCATTTTATAATTATATTACTCTTGTAATATACCTTCAATGTATTAACATCCTTTTCTTGAAGTCTTTTGCTTACTTGCATATGGTCCTTTTGCAGTATATCGAGATTGTCTGATTCTTCATCTACTTCACCTTTGATGTTGAAACTGAGGATCTTGAATCTGATGCTGGAAGTTTGTCCTGTCCGGTTTTTATGCAGGTGCAGGAACGGTCCTCGTTGGTTTAAAGCTGTTTAGAGAATAACGTCTAATGTCTGTAGGACTATTCGTAGTACTTGATTCTACGCCGCATGTCATTAAGAGATGAGAATAATTTACTCTGTTATTAACATGCACACACGTATTACCATTTGTGACTAAAATTATGTCATTGAAATTAAAGAAATGGAGCTGTCTGGTTAAATGAAGCTCAGCTTCTTGTGGGAAAACTTCAGAATTTTTTTATTAGACGGTCTGAACAAACTGAAACCTGACCGGACAGAGCTCACAGCCTTCTGAAGGAACAGAGACAGACACGTTTCATAACAGGTGAAAGAAAAGAGAGGCAAAAACTGTCATTGGGACACAGTACATCTTTAACTAAGTTTAGAAAAAGCGCATCCTTGAGCGCATCATCATACTTCTGGTGTGGCGTATGAGAGGTATGCCCGCGAGGTAAGAGCTACTAGCGGTGATTGTATCGCGGGCTATTTGTGTTATGCAGGGTTACATGGGTTCATTTCATTATAAAGGGTGGACTGAGGTACTTTGCAGAACGCGTTCAGCGATGGCTGTCTCCATGGAAACGTGTGTAACACGTTGCGTTTCCTGGGCCATGTGGGTCGTCATTTATATATTATGTCGTTATTTTGATTTTAGATCCACTTGAGGACATATAACGAAAGGCCGCATCAAGAATATGTGTCGGTTGTGTAACATGACCTTAGTATTGCACCTTTTGGTCATTTCTGCAACATTGCTTGACCTTCCTCAGCCAGTCAATGTTGGTTATACTGTGCCTGAAAGGTTTGCTTTTGTGCTTAAGGACAGGAGTTGTCTAAAGTCTAGTGGTAAATTTGGCATGGGCATTGAGGAATGGGTTGGAGAGGTGCAGGCATGGATGTGGATTTGTTGTTTGTCTCAAGTAGATCAGGCATTCTTCCTTCTGGACTATTTTGGGGGTGACGCATGGGAAGAAATTCAGTATTGTTCTGATTTGGGGTGTGGTAATTTGGAGCCAATTATCTCGGCATTGCGCGAGTCATGCTGTTGCACTCAGTTGGATGTATTCCTCTTGGAGAAAGTTAAGTAGCAATTTTCCAACATTTTATTGCGGCGATTATATACCTTACAGATGCCACTTTTTAGATGGGAACTTGAGCAAGTAGTTCATTGTTTGTCTGCGTTTACTCTGTTGGAATTTTCTATCAAAGTGATGAGGTGGGGGCCGGAGTGAGAACCTGGAGGGGTGTGGTGTTGAAGTCAGTTGATCTTATTGATTTACCTCCGCGAGTACGGCGTGAGGGTTCATTATAAGGTCCATTATCTGTGGGCCCAGTGGTGTACTAGGTCATGGAGGCCCCTAAGGAACAAGGGGCCATGTATACCATTGTGTTGATGGGTAACCTGGGTAAGGTGAATTATGTTTATCATTGAAGACTTGAATCCAGATGCAGTCTTTTCTGCCCTGTCCCTGTAGAGGGGATTATTACCTCTGGTTTGGGGTGTCATTAGATGTTGATTTGAGGGTTTTGGTATCTGAAACCCATCAGTTGGTGGTGCACCACCTTTTCTTGTTTTGCGCCTTCATTTTCATCTGGCTCTTGGAGTTTGGCAGTGGCTACGGATATAGTGGTAACTGCCTTGGTGGTCTCGGAACCCTGTAGTAGGGGCCTATTATGGGGCCAGATGTTCAGTTTGAGGGGAAGCTGTAAAGAGCCCAAGAAGATCAGGGAATAAAATGGTGAAAAACCTTTCAGAAAACATCACTATCTGAGGCAGAAATGGAAATTCTACCAAAAGACCTCTCATTTATACCAAGGAACCAGATTCTAGGACCAAAACACAGAGATGACAGCACAGATTACCCAATACCACTGTAGACTGAGACCCGGCTTTCTTTTTTGACCCAGGACAGGGACACAACACCCTACAGGTCCAACCAGACTGGGAACCCCCACCCAACAAAGTACCAAAAATTGTCCATTTTTTATTTTATTAACAAAATCGTAAGTGTCCTGGATATAACTTATGTTTCTGAGATGGTGATCTACAAATTCAGCCACATGATACGACTGAATCACAGTCATGGACGACTGGACGACCGCATAGCACTCTGAAGGGAACAGTCCATTTTTCAGGTGGTTTGTGAATCTTTGGGAGAAGATAAAATTGCTTCATCCCTGGAGTCTCTGGGCCACTAAGGTAAGTGAACTGTTTTGTTGTAATAAATTTGGAGTCTTTTAAAGATGTTAATATTTGTAGAATTCTGTCCTGGGTCTCTTTTTGAATTGAATGTGGTAGTAACATATAATGCTTCTTACATGCTTAGTGGTGTAGTGGTTAGTGTCAGCATCAGTGATGGGGTTCCATAAGGTGTGGGTTCTCTCTTGTGTTATGGCTGGTTTAAGACTAAAAATTGCTGCGTCCTCATGAAGTGGTTTATGATGACAAAACTCCAGTAGTGTTTTTGCTTCTACCCCTCTCTGGTGTAGCAGTTAGTGTTCCTGCCACTGGTGGGGTGCCAGAAGGTGTGGGTTCATTTCTACCTTTTCGTTGGTTTAAGACTAAAAATTTCTGTGTCCTTGTGAAGTCATTTATGACAACAAAAGTCACACTTGTGGGGTCTGTCCCTCTGTGGTGTAGCAGTTAGAGTTCATGCCAGTGGTGTGGTTTCTTGTCTGCCTTTTGACTGGTTTAAGGGTGAAAATTGCTGCATCCTCATGAAGTGATTTATAATGATAACAGTCCAACACACAGGGGTTGCTTCTGTCCATCTTTGGTGTAGTGGTTGTGTTGTGGTTGTTTGTGCAGGTTCTGAAGGTGTGAAGGAGGATGGAGTGTGCAAGTGACTTGGTGGCTCAGTTGGTTGAGTTGTCGCTTCTGTGGATTAGAAGGTGCTTGGCTCAAAACCCAACCAGAGTTCTTGGCTAATGAAGTTTGAGGTGTGGAGGAGTAGATTGTGGGTGGGTGTGTTCCTATGGAAGGTGCAGGTGATGAGTGTAGGCTGGGGGATAGGTGGAGGAAGAGGATGAAGCAATTGGAAAGATGGTTGTGTGAGAGTATGCAGGGGGATAGGTGGAAGAAGAGGATAGAGCAGTTGGAAGGATGGTTGTGTGAGAGTAGGCTGGGGGATAGGTGGAGGAAAAGGATAGAGCAGTTGGAAGGATGGTTGTTTGAGAGTAGGCTGGGGGATAGGTGGAGGAAGAGAATAGAACAATTGGAAGGAGGTTGGTATGGTCTCAGGGAAAGGAGTTGCAGGAGGAGCAAATGTGGGAGTGTGCACACCCTTGAGTGCAGAAAATAAGTGTGGGTGAGGGGTATGTACTCATTTAGGGGAGGCAGACAGGAGTAGAGTGGGGGAGGCAGACTGGACTGGAGTAGGATAGACCCCATGGCACACACCACCTCATACTCTGTTAGCCAAGAACTCTGGTTGGGTTTTGATCCAAGCACCTTCTGATCCACAGAAGCAAGGACTGAGCCACAGAGTCTCTTGCACACCTTCATACTGCTACAGCACCACCTTTTATTCTTAAACCTGCCAAAAGAACGGTTAGAACCTGAAAATTCCACACCATAAACATGAACTCTAACCACTACACCACCAAGGGACAGAAACAACACGTGTGTGTTGGACTTTTCTCATAAATCACGTTGCCCAATTGGATGCCCAATTTTTAGTCTTAAAACATCCAAAAGGCAGAACAGAACACACTTTCTGGAACCACAACTCTGACACTGACATTAACTGCTACACCACAGAGGGACAGACCTAACAATTGTGTGTTGGACTTTTGTCGTTATAAATCACTTCATGAGTCTGGTTTAAGACTAAAAATTTCTGTCTCCTTGTGAATGACATTTTATGATGACAAAAGTCCAACACACACATGTTTTGTCTGCTCCTCTGTGGTGTAGTGGTTAGAGTTTGTGCCAGTGGTGGGGTTCCAGAATGTGTGGGTTCTCTTCTGCCTTTTGGCTGGTTTAAGACCAAAAATTGCTGTGGTCTCGTCAAGTGATTTATAATGATAAAAGTCCAACACACAATGGTTGCTTCTGTTCATCTGTGGTGTTGTGGTTGTTGTTTATGCAGGTTTTAACCCACTTTTTGGCAGGTTTAAGAATAAAAAGAGGTGCTGAAACAGTAAAAAGGTGTGGTGGAGACAGGGGTATGCAAGAGGCTCTGTGGCTCAGTCGTCTGAGTCGTTGCAGCTGTGGCTCAGAAGGTGCTTGGATCAAAACCCAACCGATGCTTTTGGCTATCAGAGTGTGAGCTGTGTGTAGGCTGGGGGATAAGTGGCAGAAGGGGATAGAACAATGGGGGGTGTAGGTGAAGCCTTAGGAGGAAGAGAAGTTGCAGGGGAGGTGGGTGCACATCCTCCAGATGAGACAATGAGTGTGTGTGGTTACTCAGGTAAGATAAGGTAGATGCAAAAGGTCACAGTCCTGGGCTCCTGGTTTTATACTGGTTTTTTGTCACTCTCCTCTACACTTCTCTAGCCTTTTTCTCTTTTTCTCACAACCTTCCTGTTGGCCATTGCTGTCCATTGCTGCTCCCATGAGTGCACACCTCCCTCCACTTCCACACACACACACACACACACACTCCTTATCTGCACTCCAGGATGTGCGCTCTCCAACATCTGCTCCTCCTTCTCTTTCTTCTTTCCTTGAGATTGCCCCTACCTCAATCCATCATTCACCTGCACTGCATTTACCCCCACAATCCTCCACTGCCTCCTGAGTTCACACCACCCACTCACACAACCCTCCTTCCAATTGCTCTATCCTCTTCCACCACCTACCCCCCAGCCTACACTCACACATCACCTGCACCTTCCAGAGGAACACACCCACCCACAATCTGCTCCTCCACACCTCTAAGCACACAACCCCTCAAACTCCATTAGCCAAGAGCTCAAGTTGGGTTTTGATCCAAGCACCTTCTGATCACCTTCCTCGACATTCAGTCTTGAGAGAAGTTGTGGTCCTGGTGGTTGTCTCATCATCTCCTTGTTCTGGAAGTGTTTGCTAGTGAGACGCTGGAGTGAGAGCAGCCCCAACATGCAAGTGGGTGCGAGGGCCCGTTTACCGCCGCTTGCAGCTTTAATTCTTCTTCATCTTCATTCCTCAAATTAATTGCATTTTAGAGGGCCCAAACATACCCGAAAACTCACATAACTTCGCAGACCTGTCAGAACCGGTGAAAATTTACGTGTGGTCGTGGCGGTCTCACAAATTTCGATGTTTCGCCATGAAAAACGAACTTCTTATAAATCAAATATACAATGTTCAATCTGCTCCAAACTTCACATTTTTAATAGAAAACCTGGCCTGAGGCTACCTACATGCCAATATTCAGTTATAGTCATAGCGCCACCTGCTGCCAACAAGAAGTGACATGTTTTACACTGATGTATTCCTAGCAACATATAAAAATGTGCCAGCAAATTCTAAACATGTTAAAACATGCTAGCAACACTTAGCTAAGTGCTAAAGCGTGCTATTAATGCTATTAAACAGGAAGTTATCACTCAAGCGTACAATGCCTAATCTTCCCAAAACTTCACGTTTGATAAAAGTCCTGGCCTGAAGACATCTACATGCCAATATTAAGTTATAGTCATAGCGCCACCTGCTGGCAACAGGAAATGACATGTTTTACACTGTGATGCACTCCTACCAACATTGTAAAATATGCCAGCAAGAGGTAAATATGCTAGCAACACGCTAGAAACATGTTACACCATGCTAGCAACACTTAGCTAAGTGCTAATGCCACGAAACAGGAAGTTGTTATAATTCACACACTGTTCAATCTACACCAAACTTCACATATTTGATAGGAATCCGGACCTGCGGCTATCTACAGTCCAATATTCAGTTACAGTCATAGCGCCACCTGCTGTCAACAGGAAATGACATGGTTTACATCGTGATACACTCCTAACAACATACAAGTGCTAAAACGTGCTAAATAAAATGGAATGGCATTTCCCTGGTAGAGCAGCCCCAATGTGCACCCAGGCGCGAGGGGCCACTCATCGCTGCTTGCAGCTTTAATTTATTAATGAAGTTTGTTTATCTTTTTAAATAAACAATGTTAAGTTCCATAGCTATACGTTAGTTGGTCACATGACCATGACATGTACAGTATGTAGCATGTACCTGCATTACGCAACTTGATAACACACCTAAAACCCCACCCCAACTGTCCTATCCTTAAATAAATAAATAAATAAGCATGCAAATAAATAAATAAATAAATAAATAAATAAAATTTGTCCTAGTTTAGGGGTTCCCAAACATTTCCAGGGCAAAGGCCCCCCAAATGACTAACATTTGACCCTTTTGCAAGATGTCTTTAAATCTTACATCTTTACATGACATTACATTAGGAATTGTGTGTGTGTGTGTGTGTGTGTCTGAGAATGAGAATTTATTTTTCAGCGGCTAGTTCGGCGTTGAAATCATTTTCACGTAGGTTGCTATGACATCGCAGGTCTTTACGCACACATACGATATTTTGATGTAACGTATACGTAAGGCATTCCCTCCTTCATCGTGTTGTTGCGTTTACATCCACACGTAGCTACCCTACACCAAACGGAGATCAGGTTTAGATCCTGGTTTCGCCCGTAATACCCGTGCAAAAAAAAAAAAATCCGATCTGAGCTGTTTACACGTACGTAGCGCTGTCTGATCTGTGTCAGGAGACGGCGAGGGGGGAAAAATCTGGATGGATCGCATCACTTCGTAATCATGCTGAGCTGACATTATGTCCTGCCCCCGCCTGGCACTGGTGTGTGTGTGTGTGTGTGTGTGTGTGTGTGTGTGTGTGTGTGTGAGTGAGAGCGAGAGAGCGGCCAAGTTGTTGGTCCAAGGAGGACACCGTGTGGGACAGCTACACACACACACAGACAGGGAATGTGTGAGTGCTGCGAGGCAACACACAGACACACATTTTCTTTTGCTGTCAAATTCTCTCTCCCTGTCTCTCTCATTTTTATGCACGCGCTGAAAGCTCACGTTTGCATTGGGAAAAAAATGAAAAATCCGGTCCAGACAGATATGCTGACAGCGCCTCTCTCTCTCTCTCTCTCTCTCTCTCTCTCTCTCTCTCTCTCTCTCTCTCTCTCTCTCTCTCTCTCTCTCTCATATACACACGCAGCAGATGCCTCTCGAGTAAGCGCTCACACACACATCCTGGTGTCTGATCTAATTATACTCCTTGTTCTAATCATCCCCACATGCAGCCGTTTTCCCCCCTCTCTCTCTCTCTCTCGTTCCGCAGGAAACACGTAGATACGCCGGAAAGTGAGAGAGAGAGGGAGAGGGAGAGAGGAGCCGGAACGCCTGCAGCGCTGAGGATCACAGATCACACTGATCAAAAGCTCGTTAAACATTCATAACCATCCTGAGAGCGGGCGCGTCTCAAACAGCCCGAAACGGCACGCCGAGTCTCTCACGTCACCCGACTGTGATGAACGAGCACGGCGCTGCAAACCAGGAATGCGCGCGCACACACACACACACACACACACACACACACACACACAGAGCTGCTGGGTGAGATCCCTTCAACCCATGAGAAATCTTCAGAGAAAGAGAGTGCGCTTGCGTGTGTGTGTGTGTGTGTGTGTGTGTGTGTGTGTGTGTGTGTGTGTGTGTGCGCGCGTTCCTTGTTTGCAGCGCCGTGCTCGTGTGTGTGATTGAGAACAATAACGGCTAACGCTAACAGTCATTTAAGGACAACCTTGAGTAGCTGCTACACACACGCGCGCGCGCACACACACACAGCTGCTGAGTGAGAAGTGAGATCCCTTCAGCCCACGTAGATTCTTCGGCAAAAGACTGTGTGTGTGTGTGTGTGTGTGTGTGTGTGTGGCAAGTGGAAAGCATGACAACTGCTCAAGGTTGTCCTTAAATGACTGAACAATAAAGGACAACATTAACATACATTCACACTTTATAGCTCTTATGAGTATGCTACAATCACACACACACACACACACACACACACATGCTCTCTCTCTTTTTTTAAAGCTTGTTACAATCGCACACTTCCTGAAGTATGCTTAAACACACTACAACAAACACACACACACACACACACAACAAAGAACTCCTGAAAATAGACGCGTGTTCAGCCCAGATCACTGTAATCAGGGGGCCAAGCACCGAAGGTAGGCACCATTTCGTCTTCTTCTTCTAATACGTACTTCCACATGTGAGTCTATACAACACCGCGCAGTCTCGCAGTTTAATTGTACACCACCCGAGCTTTCTAGCGCCACCCAGAGGTCAAAGTTGGACGTTTTTGAGCACTGTTGTAGTGAATATCGGCACAACTGCGAGTGTGATGTCGCTGTTACACAGTTCTTTAAACAAGATTACCGAGTGCCTGACGTTTCAGACGCGATCTGGAGAAATCATTTTTTTTCATTTTTGCTACAGCGATGCATGTTGCCATGCCAACGCCCAGACTGTCAGTCCATAGTATGAAGTGTAGTAACCGTTCCTGTTTAACGCACTATTGTTCAACTTGGATGTTTACGTAGCGAACACGGATGAGGAGTGATACGAGTGAAATGTCCCGGCGCCGTTCTTCTACATAAACGGTTTTGGAACGGAACGTCGCTCGTCCGGTCAGATTAACGGACCGGACCTTTACTCTCGTGCGAGTCTAAAATAGACTAAAGCTCGGCAACACGACGACGTAGAAATGCCATTCCAGTTTCCTCCGGTTCATTGGGGTTCGAGTTCAACGGATACCGTGACGTTCATTTCCGCCAACTGGATTTTTTTCGCTTCGGGCGCACGGTGGCACAGTTAGCACAGTCTCCTCACACCTCCAGGGTCGTGGGTTCGATTCCCACCGGGGCCCTGCGTGTGTGGAGGTTGCATGTTCTCCCCGTGCTGCGGGGGTTTCCTCCGGGTACTCCGGTTTCCTCCCCCAGTCCAAACACATGCACGGTAGGCTGATTGGCGTGTCTGAAGTGTCCGTTGTGTGTGTGTGTGTGTGTGTGTGTGTGTGTGTGTGTGTGTGTGTGTGTGTGTGTGTGTGTGTGTGTGTGTGTGTGTGTGTGTGTGAGAGAGAGTGTGCCCTGTGATGGATTGGCAGCCTGTCTAGGGTGTACCCCGCCTTGTGCCCCATGCTCCCTGGGATAGGCTCCTTCCCTGAAGGAAGGATAAGTGGTATGGATGGATGGATTTTGTCCAAATTCTCACAAAACGTATTTGATACGCTGGACAGTTTGTCTGTTTGACGTCAAAGTCGGCGAACAGGACGTGGGGGCGTGTCTCGGAAACGGCGTCACGTATCCAGACCAGTTTGTACGGGAGTAAAGGATGACAACTGAAAGTTCTTCCACGATTGAGCTTTTCCTAAATCCACCTCTAGGGGCGCTATAATTCACAAATGAATAACTCCGCTCAAAGCAAGATACAGCTTTCTATTGTTTCCGGCAAATCATGTTGTAATTATTGTATTTTAATAAAAACCTTTTTTTTTTTTTTTTCCTTCTCTTCTTTGATTGATTTGATTTGATTTGATTTCACCAAACAGGAAGTGAAGGCGTATCTTGGCAATGCTTTTACATATCGACACCAAACTTGTCGCCTATGTACTGTAACACAACCTAATGTTAACGAGTGTGGTTGGAGTTCATGTGCAACTACTGAAAACAGGAAGTGAGGTGATAGATTAGCAAAGGGCTTCTGGTCTTCCTCTGTCACTAAGGAGCGGGGCCCAAAGAGTGCTTGGCCCCCTTAATCACTGCCTGCAGCTATATTTTATGTACAGTGAATAAACTCAGACATCCTGTTGGAAACTTACGAGCCTCGTTCCCTAGGCTGCCGACGGCCGTGTTTAATGAGATCGGGTTGATGAAAAGAAACCAGCAGAGACGGAACCGGAGATAAAACACTGCGCCTTTGACCCGACTTTTTTCATTTCGGCTGCGCTGCACATCTGTAATATCACTGGAATGGCACTTTTCCACGACGCACAGTGTCCATCTCCATCCTGCGCTCGCTGCAGCTGTAATGCTGAGACCTGCGTTTTTTTTTTGTTTTTTTTTCTCCTGACTAGACTTCCGCAGCGCTCTTCTGTCCGATCTTCCAGATGAACTCATTGACCGATAACGGAGTCGAACCCTGAGCTCGCACCACGCCTTCCTCTCGCAGTTGGGGCTGACGATACGATGTCAAGATCGCGGTCGATTCCGTCACTATACGCTTTTCATCGTCATATCTTTTAATTACATTTTTAATAATAATAACAATAATAATCCATCCATCCTCAAGTGCTTATCCGTTATCGGGTCGCGGGAGCAGCAGCTCCAGCAGGAGAGCCCAAACTTCCCTTTCCCGAGCCACATTAACCAACAATAATAATAATAATGATGATGATGATTTTCTGTCATATAGTGGTAAAATGTTAATTAGATGTAACTAAACAGATAAAATGTACCTTTCTTTTGATAAATTGCTGCTGTATAATAAACTTCGGCGTCATTATGTCACGCTGTCGTTGATTATTTACCGTTAACAGCACTGCGCCATGTTTTATTCCTTATTCGGTGTTTTATAGCGAGATGGAAGCGTGATTGGTGGATATTGAGAGTGAAGAGGTGAACAGATGAAGAGAGAGAGAGAGGGAGAGAGAGAGAGAGAGAGAGAATGAAGGAAGAGTGATGAAGGTTTTTGAGAGGAATGGAAAGCAGTCCAGCAGAGAGAGAGAGAGCGAGAGAGAGTGCGCGAGAGAGTGTGAGCGAGGGGAACAAGGCAGAGATGCTTATCGATCCAGGAGACGAAGGTTCGATCAGCTGCTCGAGCTCCACGCTGAGACTTCTGCTCATTTATCCTCCGCTCAGCCCGCGTGTGTTCACTGCACCGAGATTATATATATATATATATATATATATATATATATATATATATATATATATATATATATATATATATATATATATATATATATATATATATATATATATATAACCGTAACCGCCGTTTAACTCATTCTGCTCCAGATTAGCGCCAGTGGTTTGGTTTTGAGGTTGTAAAGCTCCTGAAAAGTCGAAGGCAAGTTAAACATTTGAATTCCAGGTCTACGTATACGGCACAGCGCTGTAGAATTCTGCGTTCTGATTGGTCAGAAGGTATCGACGGCGACAAACAAATGGACACGCAAGACAAAAATCGCTGATTACGGTGACGTTTTATTAAAGTAAGGAAACGTTTGTTAATGTCGACGGAAGGAGTCTCCAGCGTCAGACACTTTTCAGAGTTTGCGGTTTCTCAGGAACACGACCAGCTTTATTCGATCGATGAAAAAATCGCCGTCGCCGTGATGTGCGACGGACAAAACGCGGTTACAGGAAACTCATCGCTTCAGGCTGGAAACGAGAACACCACCTCATCCGTGATTATTTACCTACAACAGCATGACCCCAAGAGCTCCAGTCCTTAATTATATATGGTATTTGATGTATATAATTTTTTACAGGGTATATTATAGATTTAAAATATATATATATATATATATATATATATATATATATATATATACATCATTGATGATAATTCCTGTCATCCGTGCAATAAGCATTAAAAAGTGTTGCATAAAAAGCTAGAATATATAGTTCCTTCAGATGTAAAAGTGTGATGAGGTAAAGAGATGGTTAATAGCCCTGCTGTTGATTCCTGGTTGTTTGTTTGGAGAAAATGAAAATGTTCCTGCATAATTTTAACATTAAAAAAAGGAATTTCGATCTAATGCCTCAACTGATGGGTCACAAAAACTAAAGAAATTTCACTACCTTTCCCCAAATTATTCTGGAACACAGTTTTGTGCCGCAGGGCTTTTACTATTTTAGCCAAATTCATGTATTTGGGATATTGTGTGTGTGTGTGTGTGTGTGTGTCCTCTGTGTCGTGTTATCGCAGCACGCAGACCCGGCTGTGCTCGTGCGTGTGACAGATATACAGAGAAAGACGAAGTGTGTGTGTGTGTGTGTGTGTGTGTGTGTAGGAGCGCGAGCGCGGCAGATGTGTTGCAGTGCCGCCGGTGGCCAGTAGAAGGAGCTGCGGGTCTGTCGTTCTCCGATCAGCTCTCGCGCTCCGCTTCTCTGTTTTCCGTTCGCTCTCATGCTCGCTGCGACCGTCTGCCCCTCTTATCACTCAACCGGCATCCCCCCCCCCCTCCCTCACACACACACACACACACACACACACACACACACACACGGAGGATTTTTTCACGTGGGTTTGCATGTGAAAGTATGTGAGGCTGTGACGCACATATGAGTGTCTCCGTGTGTGTGTGTGAGTGAGTGAGAGACAGAGCGAGAGAGAGCGCGCGAGAGAGAGCGAGAGAGAGCGCGTGAGGTGTTGAAGTGGCCTTTCAGGCGGCTCGGTGTTCAGTTACCTGCGAGAACGCGATTAGAGGTGCGTAATAAACGCAGGCGCGCGCGGGTGTGTGCGTGAAAAAGGCAGCAGGAGGAGATGAAATTCCAGCTGCCTCCGAAACACATTAATGAGAGAGAGAGAGAGAGAATGAAAGACAAACGGAAAGAGGGAGATTAGTGAGAGAGAGAGAGAGAGAGAGAGAAATAGAGGGACAGACAGAAAATAGAGGATAAGAAAGCTTGGGAGACGGAGATGGACAGAGGAAGACTGACAGAAAAGAAGAGGAGTGAGTGAGAGAGAGAGAGAGAGAGAGAGAGAGAGACCAACAGAAATAGAGGGAGAGACAGAAAGGAAGAAGAGGAGGAGTGAGAAAGCCAAACAAATAGAGGGAGGGAGACAGAAAGGAAGGGGAGTGAGAGAGAGAGAGAGAGAGAGGAAGAAGATAAGAAGAAAAAGCTAAAGACAGAAAATAGAGAGAGAACTAAAACAGATAAAAGTGCAGTAGTGTTTCCTCAAACTAAAGCAACAACAGATTTTTAAAAACTTCAGAATAAGTTTCATTAAATTGTGTGAGTGCGTGTCTCTGTAGGTGTCTATGCGAGTGTGTGAGAGAGTGAGTGTGTGTGTGTGTGTGTGTGTGTGTGTGTGTGTGTGTGAGTGTGTGTGTGAGAGTGTGTGTGAGAGTGTGTGTGTGAGAGTGTATGTGAGAGTGTGTGTGAGAGTGTGTGTGTGTGTGTGTGTGAGAGTGTGTGTGAGAGTGTGTGTGTGTGTGAGAGTGTGTGTGTGTGTGAGAGTGTGTGTGTGTGTGAGAGTGTGTGTGTGTGTGAGAGTGTGTGTGTGAGAGTGTGTGTGTGTGAGAGTGTGTGTGTGAGAGAGTGTGTGTGTGAGAGAGTGTGTGTGTGAGAGAGTGTGTGTGTGAGAGAGTGTGTGTGTGAGAGAGTGTGTGTGAGAGAGTGTGTGTGTGTGAGAGAGTGTGTGTGTGTGAGAGAGTCCTTTATCCTTGTTGTGTAAATCTACATGAGATGAGTCTGGCTGCTAATTCCGGTGAAAGAAATCGGGTGAGCTGTGACGATAAAATCTCTCGACGGGCCGCTGTTTCTGTTCTGTTTCTGAGCTCTGAAGGGTGATGATCGATGGAGAGGGAGAGGGAGAGGGAGAGAGAGAGGGAGAGAGAGAGGGAGGGAGATGGTGAGGGAGGATGGTTATCTAATCCATACCAGACTGAGGCTGGAAGAGTATTGATGGAGGCCATGTACACGACCGTTTAGCGCTCACACACACATACACACAAACACACACATATATACATACACACACATATACACACATACACACACGCACACATGTACATGCACACACACACACGCATACACACATGGAGACACACACACAAGTACACATACATACACACAGGCATATGCACACACACGCATACACATACAGAGACACATACACACACGCATACACATACAGAGACACATACACACACGCATACACATACAGAGACACATACACACACGCATACACATACAGAGACACATACACACACGCATACACATACAGAGACACATACACACACGCATACACATACAGAGACACATACACACACGCATACACACGTATACACACGTATACACACACTGTATGTTGATTGTTTTTTCATAAAATATCTTCTCTCTCTCTTCAGAACAGGTGAGAACTGTCTGGAACTGATGGCCAAGTGGGGTTGGGGGAGGGGTTACGACAAAATATATACATATAAAAGATCAAAGAAGTTTGTCATGTGGCATGATGTCATCACTCGGTCACCACACGACAGTGACGTACTGTAAATACGTGTAACCATCGTCTTCACGGAGTTATTTTACTCTCAAAAGTTATCGTACACAAATTCCTAACTATTCGTAAATCTGCGTCAGTGATCCACGTTCCGTACCCAAGTCCCGGCGTCATTCACGCGACAAATCGGTACGGACATCGCAAAGCTCAAAGTTACGAATTTGACATCTTACTACTGTAACATTCAGGGGGCGGGGCCAAGTAGGAAGGGGTGGGCCAAGTGGATGTAGATAATTGAAGAGGCAGGACAGAGTGCACGCTGCAGAGGGGGAGGGGTCAAGTTGGGTGGATAAGAGGAGACTGTAGGGGGTGGGGCCAAGTGGATACTGTGAAGGGGTGGCGCCAAGTGAATGGCTTTAGATTGGTTAAGCGGCGGGGCCAAGTGGATTCTATAGACAGCTGAAGAGGCAGGGCTGCACAGAGCTGAGGGGGCGGGGCCGAAACAGCGCCATTCTACAAGTGGCGGCTACAAACCATCAGCGCTACGCAGTGAAAAGCTAAAACCCCGAAACCCGTTATGGATTTGATGTTTTCCGCCGACGTGGAATTGAATAAATACATTTTTAATCAATATTTTACATGATAAAAATTTGAGAGAGGACACACCCAGAGTGATGGAGGTGGCGTTGTCTGCTCTGTGTGAGGATTTTTGTTTTTTTGAGAAACAGGTGTTTCCTACACCGTGTGTGTGTGTGTGTGTGTGTGTGTACACAAGACAGAGAATAGGGGTTATATCTGCGGTTTTTGAGTGTGCACACTTGGTGTGTGTGTGTGTGTGTGTGTGTGTGTGTGTGTGTGTCAGCCTTTGGCATGGGTGCATGTGTCAGCCTGCCTGCGTGTGTGTGTGTGTGTGTGTACCTGGCTCCCGCTCAGACAGCCACATTAATCCTGCTTACTGGCGAAGCAGAGCGGCAGAGAGATAAAGAGCCAAATCCCCCTCTCCCTCTCTCTCGCTCTCCCTCGCTCTCTCTCTCTCGCTCTCTCTCGCCCCCCCCCCCCTTCCTCCGTCTCGGAACGACCGCAGGATTTTTCCTCGCCTGTTTTTTCACATAATCAATCAGAGAATCCGTTTCCGAATCCGGAGCCCTGTCGGTGAAGCATGGAGATGACACGCCCTGATAAGCGGCGTGGTGACGGTGACGTTCCTCCTGACAGGATCGCTCCCGAGCTTCTCCGAGTTAGAGTCGAGCTAGCCGGGTTCTGCAGCTAACGTCTTTTACATTCTATAACAAAAATCATTTCTCTAATTTAATACCATACTATTTTTTTTTTTTTTTTTTTTTCCTGTTTAGCTCCTCCAGTGAGTCCTGGATGTGGCACGACAATAGCGAGATGTAGTTCATACCCGATGTACTCGAGCTGTTCGCTAGCTAGATTTGTATGTTTAGCTAACGTGCCCCAGTGGCAGCTTCTCGTTGTTACGCTAGCTACCTTCTGTAAGCGTACGTGACTAGCCGGTTCTTTTAAAATTCACCGTCGACATGTCCTGCACCGTTTATACCTCGGGTGCGGATTACAAAAGGTCGCTGACGGCGTCTTTGATCGTGTGAACGATCGGAAACGTCCACAACGCGATTAGCAGGTCGATCGAGGGGTCAGCTTCGTGAGCCACAGCTTAATTAGCGTACCGTTTTTTTTTTTTTTTTTTTTTTTTCAAAGGCGCTGTGACGGAATGTTAAGAACACGCATGAACTGTGATATATATCTGTATGAAATACAAGGACGTTATATAAGTTTACAGATGTTTAAATGGATATTCGTGTAACCAAACTAACCCAGCCTGGGAAAGAAACCATGGCAACGTAGAGTTACATTCCTGAGGGACTTTAAGCAGCAGCAGCGATGGGAAATAAACCTGACGTCGTTTTACACTTTTACCGCGTAAATGTTGTATTTTGTAAGGAATAACCAGCTGTGCGTTTTTGTTCGGCTGGACTTCCCTGTAACGCCGTGTGCCGACGGGTTTCGCTCCCCTTCTCAGCGAGTACAATCTGTTTATTCAAGTACTTTTTATCCGTTTACAGTTACGTTTACATCCGTGCAACGACTCGTGTCGAGTTTAAAACGTTTTTTTGAAAAACCGTTATACAAAGCGCCGACACTGGAGACTCCTTCCGTAGACGTTTGCGTTTCCCTTTATTGTTCGGTTTAAATGACGTAGCGCGTCCGCTGTACAAGCCGCCGTCACTATAGAAACGATAACGCGCCGGAACGATATCCGTAGAAACCGGCGATGTGCACATTCTGAACATTCTAGAAAACACTTTCCGACCTAATCACAATGCGGAACTCGAAGCGCTGTGGGATAAACGAACGCTAGAGAATTCGAGGCCCAGAAAGCGAGTTTTTACACAAACCCGGTCCGGTCCAGAAATATTTCCCGGTTCTGCGCAGAACGTTGAACACGGCGTAGGACTGCCGAGCGCCTTTGATTTCCGAGGCTGCGGAGTTAACGCGGGGTCTGCGTAGCGGTCCCTACAGCTGGCAACGCTTAAACTCTCGAACTGCCGGGAAAATACGACACACGGTGGTGTGAACGCGATGAAAAATGACATTCCTTCGGCTTTTGATTCAAAACAGCTTTACACACACACACACACACACTCGCAAAAAAAAAAAAGGAAGAACCCGCTGAGCAGGTTCAGGGTTAACGCTTTCGCTCGCGTCGACGCCGGGGCGGGACGTAAACCGCTGACCTGGCCGAATAATTCGCCTTAAATAGAATAGAAACGACTCGTTTGCAACCCGATCCGAAGTCCTGATGCCGGGTCGGAGATTTGATGAGGGGATGGAGGAACGAGGGGAATTTCCACGTGGTCTTTTTAGTGTGGGGCGACGGGGGCATTAATCAGAGACATCGATTATATCGACGATGTGCGGAAATGTTAGCGCTGGGGTGAAAATCAATCACTCCCTTCCTCCGTCTCTCTCTCGCTCGCTCGCTCGCTCGCTCGCTCTCTCGCTCGCTCTCTTGTTCTCTCTCCGGGGCCTACAGCACTCGATATATTAATAGCGTGAGCGGTCGTGTCCCAATTCCCACAGCAGCGGAGGAATTCCCCCTCCTTCTCCCCCTCGCTCTGTCGTTCCAGCTGGGCTGCAGACTCTCACGTAGTTGGAGATGTGGCCCGTGAGTGCCCTTCAGCTGCAGATCAAAGCCGTTGGTTACACACACACACACACACATACACACATACACACACACACACACACATGCTCTCTCTCTCTCTGAGAAAGGCCATATAGGCCGGCTGGGGCAGGGAAAGACTTGGGGCGCCGCGCTAACAAAAAGAGGTGTGTGTGTGCGCGCGCTGAGGTCAGTAAACAGAGCAGAGGCTCAGGGGCTGTGAATCCCCCAGATGGACCCCCCTACAGTGCGGTACTGAACCATTGACGTGTGTGTGTACAAAAACAGGAGCCTAGAACGGGAGGGTAATCGCTCAGACTGCCGCCCCTGACCCCGACCCACAATGCACCGGAGCTCCAGCTCACCAGCCTACACAGGGATCCTCGATACGCGGTCTTCTCCATGTACCAAGAACGATCCCGACGGAACACCCAGGGCGCGTCGGTTGCCGAGAACGAATCGAAAAGACCCAGGATTCATTACGACAGTACGGCAATTGTAGCATTAAAAAAACTAAACTAAAATAAAAATGACGTAAGAAGACATAAATTTCAACAACAGGAGACTCCAGTTTGGCAAGCTAGCTAACGAGCAATTATTCTTCTGTGCTAGCTTTATGTAGCTAGCATGCCGTGTGGTAACTCCGTGTGTGTGCGCCATCTAGTGATAACCTTCTGCAGTAAATTTTTAGTTATCTAGAAAAAATCAATAAAAATCCTATACGCAGGTTTTCAAATAACCTCTTGTGGTACTTTTAGTTAGCAGTAATCTCCACGGTACTTTAGCTGCGTAATTACGAGATTCCCAGCGTTCACGTCCTCGCAGAACGCAGAATTACAGCTTGAAATTACCACCACCTGAGCGCCGCGACGTCACGCGGAAACGCTCGGAACGGCAGCCGCAGCTTCAGCGGCAAAACGTAGTTAAGTATTTACCTCGCAACATTCGTGTTGACTATTATTAACGTCTTAATAGTGCGGGATTCGTCTGAAAATAACGGAAAAGGCGTACAGTCCAGTGTAATATAGCTAGCGCAGAGCCGGATAATCGTCTAACGTCGCACAATAGGACACAGAACGTCCGGGTCGTCGTCTAGTAATCACGGTAATTCCGACACGGACGTGAACGCAGCCTTTTGACCTCGCTAGCGAAGTCAAGCATTGTTAGCATTCAGAGTGGACTGCTCCTACTGTACTGTAATCATAGCTAAATAAATGACGTTAAATTCAATACAAATTATTTGTTTACAAGTTAAATGAAAAGTAAGATGCTATAAACAGTTGATTTAATTGTTTAGGTTAAGCCTACTAAAACGTCAAGGGTAAGAATTTAGTTTGAAGGCGGTTCGGCTGACCAACAAAAAAAACCGCCCCCCCCAAAAAAACTGTTGGAAACATGATCCGGCATCAACAGGAAACACAGCAGGACCTCGGCAAGCTTCTGGATTTCAACTTCAGGGAAATGTTGTGAATGTAAATATTTATCCGGCGTGTTTATATGAAGGTCGTGACCGAACTCGCCGCTGACGCAAATGACTGAGCAGCGTAACTCGGTCACCTGGTGCGACTGTCGGGAACTTGACAGTTCGTTTCATCGCCTGTGGTGACGATCGAGGTTCCGTGCGAGCGGCTACGATCAGCTGATCCGTCCTTTCCTTCTTTATCCACGGACTTGAGATCGGCGCGATCTTCACGGCCTCGGAGCTCGTGTCACGGAAAACGACTCGGGTTTCAGTTGCGAGCTTCGCTCCGTGCTCATAAAGCATTAATGTGGCAGCCAAGGCTGCGCTGAGGCAACCGTCTGCCCGAGTATGAGTGTGTGTAAGTGTGTGTAAGTGTGTGTGCGAGTGTGTGTGAGAGAGACACTCGCCATGGCGTACGGTCGTTTGATGTTCACTCCATTGTCCTTGGGATGCTTCCTTTAACTCTCTCTCTCTCTCTCTCTCTCTCTCTCTCTCTCTCTCTCTCTCTCTCTCTTTGTCCTTTATTAATATGAAATGAGAATTAATAGTTAATAGTCTGGTTTTTATTTTTATTTTAGTATATTCCTACAAAATTCCTCATTACTTACGTGAAACCTGTCGTTGCTTTGTTTTGTTGAATTCAAATAAAACGTAAGTGGGAGAGAAAACGAAAACAATAAGTTCAAATTTGACATTTGAAAATCTCTCTCTCGCTCTCGTTGTTTTTTTCTTTTTTTTGTGTGTGTGTGTGTGTGTGTGTGTGTGTGTGCGTGCTCGCTCTCCCTCTCTCCCCGGCGTTCTTTTCATCAGGCTCCCTCTCGCGAGCGTGCCGCCGCAGCTATTTAAAAGCGCACCGCAAATGGAATTCCGCCGGGCGCCTCTTTCATCTTACAGAGACACAGAGAGAGAGAGAGCGAGAGAGAGAGAGCAAGAGAGAGGGAGGGAGGGAAGGAGAGAGAGAGCGAGCTGGAGGGAGCGCGAGAGCGAGAGAGAAAGGGGATGGGGGGGATGAACGGCTGGGGGGGAAAAAAAAAACCCTGAAGAGTTCGACCTTCTGCTCGTGGTAGCTCACATCGATTCCTGGTGATTGCACCGAGCTCGGAGTCGATTCGTGATGACGTGTGACGCCTCACGTGTCGGCGGTTGATTGAGTGCCGACGCCGGACGCCAAACACTAGTAGAAATATTAATAATTGACTGGTTGCTTCAAGTATAAACACGTAGCATAGGTCTCGCTTCCCACAAGTGCAACGAGTAACCCTGCGGCACCGTGGGTTCCCCTAACCGGTACCGTGAGTTCCCCTAACCGGTACCGTGGGTTCCCCTAACCGGTACCATAGTTTCCACCTCAATGTCCAGAAAAATGATCTATTCTCAGTTTCCGTTCGTCCTTAGATTCAGCTACGGAGACAAAAACCTTGTAGTTTCATGAAAACATTTACAACGTGAGAATAATCGACGACGTTAAAACATCTATAAAACAATTAAAGCCACTGCAGTTTCTTATTGGAACGTAAACTGCTGTACAGGCCACGCCCACCAAGGATACCGGTACTAGTTAGTTACTACGCAAGCAAAACTGACACTGCAGCAGTGAAAAGGTCCACGTTATAGACGCGCAAAGCTAAAAACGGCGATCGCGATGAGGCCCGGTACGTACCGTTAAAGTTATCGTAGAGCTAGATCATGCTACAAATTTAAAAAAAAGAGTTTTAATAATAAATAACGAAAACCACAAACCGTGCGGGGGAAGGGACGAGTACTCGTACAAAATATATCACCTTATGATTTTCACATTTGTGTAGTTTTCAGAAATTTGCTTTAAAATGGCAAAAAATTTTACATGGGATCCGGACTTATGTGAATAATAATAATAATAATAATAATAATAATAATAATAATAATAATAATAATAATATATAACTATGTAGGGTTAAAGAGCACGAGTCCACTACTCTGATGAAAAAAGCTTCGCTATTACCAAGTCGATACTGTGACACATGGCTCGTGTCTTAGCTACTTATAGAAGAGGTACTGCTTAATACTGGTCCCCACATCTACAGCAATACCTGTGCGTGTGTGTGTGAGTGTGTGTGAGAGAGAGAGAGAGAGACAGTGAATGCTTTGTTTGCTCTGAAACACAGCAAAACGTGACCGTAAAAGTCCAAGTCCTCATAAACCGGTAGGTAGACCCGGTCCCCACAAGTGCAGCAATACCCGACCGTGTGTGTGTGTGCGTGCGTGGAGTCTCGGCACGTCTCTGCACCTCTGTGGCTACTTTTATCTCTGAAACATTCATTTAAATGAAGCAATTTTCCACGCAGAGAACGTGGAGGGAAAATATAAAGCAGAGCGCGTGAGAGGGAGGAAGAAGGTGGGTTAAACACGAGAGCGAGAGAGAGAGAGAGAGAGATAAAGCGAGACAGCGGAAAGAGAAAGATGAAAGGGACGGAGGGAAGTTATCTGCAAAGAGCATGAGGAATGCGTCGCTGAGAACAACGTAAGAGATGGCAATCGTGACGAGCGTGAAAACCGAGAGAGAGAGAGAAACGACGAGAGAGAAAACTCCTCAGTTAACTGTATATGTAAGGGGTGTGTGTGCGTGTGGAAAATTAAATAATAATAAAAAATAAAGGTGTAAATATTTTTTTTAAAAAGGTTTTACGCTCAGCCAAAGAAACAAATCGTAACCCTGGACCTGAGGATGAACGAACAAACGAGCGTGCGTGCGTGCGTGTGTGTATTTTGCCATCATTTACATAATTTATGTACTAGTTATTGAAATAATACAGTCCGTGTGTATTAATAACTCGGGTGAGGCGACAGCGAGTAGGACTGGGATTCATACGGAGATCGTCGTCTCGCAACGTTACTTGACGAACCTACGCCTCGAAAACGAATCCCGTCCGAATAATACTACAGACTGGTAAATTACCGTAACTGTTAGAGTAGCACAGCTACCGTAAATACACTATTAGTTTAACAACCGTTATGCAAGGATTCGAAAATCGCCACGTCCTTTACCTCGTCCTTTCCCATGTCCTTTCCAATTTCTATACGACGTCTTTTAATCGCGACGTAACCGTGACGACGAGCGCTGTTAACGCGCTAGGCGTGGCACGTGTTTACGCTCCGCTGTGGCGCCGCTGAGCGTACACGACAAAATCGAACGGATTGCGACGGGGACAGAGCGAGAGAGCGCTGGCGCTGGGATGTAACCGCGGCGACAAAACGTATAACGGTAGCGTATTGGTCCGGTTGGGCATGGGGGAGTTGGACAGGAGACCGTTCAAATCATCAGAATGAGACGATGGCGTGCGAGTGGGAGCATTCTAACCGCTGTATTATTCGTTACGTTTGTGAAATCGGGATGTTTTATTGGACGTCGTGTCGTTTAATAATAATTTTAGCGTACAACGAATAGAAAAGTGTGTGTGTGTGAGTGTGTGAGAGAGAGAGAGAGAGAGAGAGAGAGAGAGAGAGATTGGCACAGTCTCTGAGACACGTTGACAGCCTTTAATGCTGTCCCAGTGCCCGCTATTACACACACACACACACACACACACACACACACACACACACACACACACACACACACACACACAGGATCAGACAGACTGACGCACGCGCGCCGCAGAGAGATAAGACAGGTTCTCGGAGCGCGGGATGAAATATGAGCGAAAGAACGAGAGTCTGCGTTGTCGTTATCTTTTAGCGCTCTGACAGAGACACCGGCTTTCCCATGATGCATCGCTCTCCGGCAGCTAAACACACCTCTTCAACCTAGCATTTTATCGAGCGTG
>NC_030442.2:3772500-3812500 GCF_001660625.3 Ictalurus punctatus | reverse complement strand
CTAACAGCTACTAATAGCTAGTAACAGCTACTAATAGCTAGTAACAGCTACTAATAGCTAGTAACAGCTACTATAGCTACTAACAGCTACTAATAGCTACTAATAGCTACTAATAGCTAGTAACAGCTACTAATAGCTACTAACAGCTACTATAGCTACTAACAGCTACTAATAGCTAGTAACAGCTACTGATAGCTACTATAGCTACTAACAGCTACTATAGCTACTAACAGCTACTAACAGCTACTAATAGCTACTAACAGCTACTATAGCTACTAACAGCTACTATAGCTACTAATAGCTACTAACAGCTACTATAGCTACTAACAGCTACTAATAGCTACTAATAGCTACTAATAGCTACTAACAGCTACTATAGCTACTAACAGCTACTATAGCTACTAATAGCTACTAACAGCTACTAATAGCTACTAACAGCTACTATAGCTACTAACAGCTACTAACAGCTACTATAGCTACTAACAGCTACTAACAGCTACTAATAGCTACTAACAGCTACTATAGCTACTAACAGCTACTATAGCTACTAACAGCTACTAACAGCTACTAATAGCTACTAACAGCTACTATAGCTACTAACAGCTACTATAGCTACTAACAGCTACTAACAGCTACTAACAGCTACTATAGCTACTAACAGCTACTAACAGCTACTAACAGCTACTAATAGCTACTAACAGCTACTAACAGCTACTAATAGCTAGTAACAGCTACTAATAGCTACTAACAGGTACTATAGCTACTAACAGCTACTAACAGCTACTAATAGCTACTAACAGCTACTAACAGCTACTAATAGCTACTAATAGCTACTAACAGCTACTAATAGCTAGTAACAGCTACTAATAGCTACTAACAGCTACTATAGCTACTAACAGCTACTAACAGCTACTAACAGCTACTAATAGCTAGTAACAGCTACTGATAGCTACTATAGCTACTAACAGCTACTATAGCTACTAACAGCTACTAATAGCTACTAACAGCTACTAACAGCTACTATAGCTACTAATAGCTACTAACAGCTACTATAGCTACTAACAGCTACTAATAGCTACTAACAGCTACTAACAGCTACTATAGCTACTAATAGCTACTAACAGCTACTAATAGCTACTAACAGCTACTATAGCTACTAACAGCTACTATAGCTACTAATAGCTACTAACAGCTACTAATAGCTACTAACAGCTACTATAGCTACTAACAGCTACTAACAGCTACTAACAGCTACTAATAGCTACTAACAGCTACTATAGCTACTAACAGCTACTATAGCTACTAACAGCTACTAACAGCTACTAATAGCTACTAACAGCTACTATAGCTACTAACAGCTACTATAGCTACTAACAGCTACTAACAGCTACTAACAGCTACTATAGCTACTAACAGCTACTAACAGCTACTATAGCTACTAACAGCTACTAACAGCTACTAATAGCTACTAACAGCTACTAACAGCTACTAATAGCTAGTAACAGCTACTAATAGCTACTAACAGCTACTAATAGCTAGTAATAGCTACTAATAATTAATAACAGCTACTAATAGCTACTAATAGCTACTAACAGCTACTAACAGCTACTATAGCTACTAACAGCTACTAATAGCTACTAACAGCTACTAATAGCTACTAACAGCTACTAACAGCTACTAATAGCTACTAACAGGTACTATAGCTACTAACAGCTACTAACAGCTACTAACAGCTACTAACAGCTACTAATAGCTACTAATAGCTACTAACAGCTACTAACAGCTAGTAACAGCTACTAACAGGTACTATAGCTACTAACAGCTACTAACAGCTACTAATAGCTACTAACAGCTACTAATAGCTACTAATAGCTACTAACAGCTAGTAACAGCTAGTAACAGCTACTAACAGGTACTATAGCTACTAACAGCTACTAATAGCTACTAATAGCTACTAACAGGTACTATAGCTACTAACAGCTACTAACAGCTACTAACAGCTACTAATAGCTACTAATAGCTACTAATAGCTACTAACAGCTAGTAACAGCTAGTAACAGCTACTAACAGGTACTATAGCTACTAACAGCTACTAATAGCTACTAATAGCTACTAACAGGTACTAATAGCTACTAACAGCTACTAATAGCTACTAACAGCTACTAATAGCTACTAATAGCTACTATAGCTACTAACAGCTACTAACAGCTAGTAACAGCTACTAATAGCTACTAACAGCTACTAACAGGTACTATAGCTACTAACAGCTACTAACAGCTACTAACAGCTACTAATAGCTACTAATAGCTACTAATAGCTACTATAGCTACTAACAGCTACTAACAGCTAGTAACAGCTACTAATAGCTACTAACAGCTACTAATAGTTAGTAATAGCTACTAATAATTAATAACAGCTACTAATAGCTACTACCAGCTAGCCCAGTAGACAAGAATAAAAATCATGGAACATCCTGAAATAGGAAGTAAGAAGGAAATAACATACCGTGGTAGCGCAGTTCCTTGTCCATTGTTCTTCTAAGAGTTTGTTGACGGATTCCAGGTTTATGATTTATAAGTGCACCGCCCCCTAGTGCACAGAGATCGTAAGTGCAATTCCTGTAAGGAAAAGGGGAAATAATAAGGATTGGGTCAGTAAAAGGGACTAAAAACACCTCACAATTGATTTAGTCATGTTAGTTGTTCATGAGGACATTCGGTCCTTACAAGTACAACACGTGTGTGTGTGTGTGTGTGTGTGTGTGTGTGTGTGTGTGTGTGTGTGTGTGTGTGTGTGTGTGTATGTGCGCGTTTAATTTAAAGTTGTTAAGTAAGAATGTAGTTCCTCCTATATATCTGTAGCTGCTTCTATTAAAAGCAGAGTAATTTCTGCATTTTTGCTGTGTGTGTGTGTGTCTGTGTGTGTACACTGTCAGGATGTGAGTAATGGTAGCTGTAGGTCTCTCTGTCTCTGTGGGCCTCAGTGCTCCATCACAGCGCTGCCCTACACACACACACACACACACACACACGGACACACACACACACACTTGCTGTGAATATTAACGCATGTGCGAGTGCCTGATTGACAGGCAGCGTGGTTGCCGGCCGATTAGCCGCCGCGGATGTCTGAGTGTCGGGTGTGTGCGTGCGAGCGGCAGGGTCAATTACAGAGGTCAGTACGAACACACACACACACACACATTCACCCCTCCTTAACACACCTCTGCCTCGTCAGACACTACACACCCTCACACACTCACCTTTTATCTCATCGCTCTCGTGCTGTCTTTGTTACACTCCTTGTACGTTGTCTATAGTAATTCATATTCTTTAACTTCACATGTTTGTTTGTTTAGTTCAACAATGAAAACAACTATTTATTACATTTTTAATGATTACCCACGGCGGTGGTGTTTGCGGATTTACGCTAGAACGTGTCTATACTTGTTATTCGACGTAGCTATGAGCTAGCTGTTTACGACTGGCTAATGTGCTCACTGCAGCGCTAGCTCGCTGTGAAAAGCAATCAAAAGCAAGGTAGTGCTCATTTTGTTGACCGATACTACTCAGAAACTAAATAATAATTCATCTTTGTACTCAAGAGAAAAAAAAACAAAACAACAACGACAAGACGTCACGTTTTCGCACTCGCGAAACTCGTCAATACAATTAAACGGCGATTGTAATTAAACCGTTTCCTGCGCCGCTAACAGGCCGCACCCGCCTTCTCCGATGCGCGCGGGTATGCTAACGCTGCGTAAAGTTGCGTTTAGAGATGCGGACATGCTCCGTGGAAACGTTAGTGAAAATTTGACACCACAGCATGGCTGAATTCTCGAATCTGATTGGTCATTATTTAAAAAAAAATGTTATGACAGCTCGGCTTGTACGGTAGTTCCGTCATGATGTTTTTACGTTAACGCGCGCGTTCTAATCAGGCCGTACGGGATTTTCACCGAGTTTATTTTCGTGACTGTCGAGGTTTTTTATTTAAAAAAAAAAAATTTAGCATGCAACTTTCCAAGTTTTTTGTTTTGTTTTTTTGCGGAAATCTCACCAAACTCTTTTGATTGTTTGTTTTTTTTTTCCCTATTTGACTAAAAGGACGATACCCGACTGGACAGCTGGGATTAAAATGATTCGGTGCGTTTTTGTCCAAAGTACCACAACTATAGATGTTTTTTTTTTTTCTCTCAAATGCTGTAGCGCGCTAAACAACGCTACACTGACCTGAATTTCTTCCAAACCTCCTCCCTGCTAGCACGCAACTTTAACCACCAAGCTAGCACGTGAAAGGATGAGGAAAATGGGTTTCCTCGAATGCTAATGTGATGGCAGCCATTTTGATTGTGCTATTAAAAAAATTCACATTCAGGAGTCTCTCTCTCTCTCTCTCTCTCTCTCTCTCTCGCTCTCTCTCTCTCTCTCTCTCTCTCTCTCTCTCTCGCTCTCTCTCTCCTCCCCTCCGTCTCTCTCGTCTTGTTCATTCAGGGCCACAGATTCGTTATGAATAATGTATTTTCTAATCAGCAGCGTAAGGCTGTGCTGGAGTGCGTGTGTATATGTGTGTGTGTGTGTGTGTGTGTGTGTGAGGACCTACCAATGAAATCATATGGGAGGCAGTTTCATGTTTCTCCAGCAGACCAGAGGTGTGGAACCTTAACACTCGAATAACCAGGTCTTCACCTTCACTCTCTCTCTCTCTCTCTCACACACACACACACACACACACACGACGACGTAATTCCCATATGTATTGCTGTAGATAAATAATTCGAATAACTCTAATGACATTCATTCATTTCAACTCATTTTGTACACAAGAAAATTGTTATTATTATTATTATTATTATTATACATTTATGGCTCATCTTCATCATCACCACCGTATAAAGTTTGAAACAGCGAAGTACATTGTGCTCGCGATATTTCACCCGTTCAAGAACGTCCTCGATCCTCAACATCTTATTTTGGGCTTCGCCTCTGACACTGGAGACTCCTTACGCAAAGAACGTTCCGACGGACAGAAAACAGCTGTACCAGGTCCTCGAGCACGCTGATACAAGCCTGCGCTACTGTCGCTGCTGCTGCTCTAAAACAGTTCATCAACATATAATATCCTGAGCTCATATCCCATTCAGCGCACAGGAAATGGGAACTGTGGTTCACTTCCTGTCGCTCGTCTCCCAACGCAAACAACGCGTCCTGCGAAAGCTCCGCCTTCCGATGTTGCCTCGTCTCCCCCACCCTCCCCTGTCTCCCGCTCTTCTGGCACTGAGGATGAATGTCACTAAACAGCGCTTGAGTAGCCGGTCATGTGCTAAATTAAGCAACACGCACACACACACACACACACACACACACAATACTCCTCGCCTCTCTAGCAGTGCTAATGCGGAACAGTCACGCTGTGACACAGGGGATTTTGTTCACTTGTTTGTGCCCTTGGCATACACACACACACACGCGTGTGAGGAAATATGCCCTCTCAGACATCCCTTCTAACCACACTAATGCACCCACTGACAGCTGTTGACTCCACTCTTGCCGTGTGTGTGTGTGTGTGTGTGTGTGTGAGAGAGAGAGAGAGAGAGACAGCACAGAGAAAACAACAAAACAAAAAAAAACTAAACAACGATGCTGTTAGAAAGCAGAGGAAAATACAGATGTTTCCCGTGACAGGCGATCTTTCGTTCTCTACGCGGAGCCGCGAGTTCGGCAACGGCAGCCGAAACACAAACATAACGCAGTGATACGATACAGAAACACAGGCAAGAACACAGAGACCCAAACGTAACAGTGAGAAGAAAAAAATAAATAAATAAACACACACACACACACAGACTTTATGCAGCGAGACGTGACAGAGAATGCGACAAGAAAGCTCACAGAAAAAGACACAGAGATCTTCTGCACAAACAAAACACTCAACCAGCACAGAGAATATCCGGAACGGACGCAGAGGCGTGAAGAAACATTAAATACACACATGCGAGCTATAACAGAGCAGAGAAGAAGAAAAAAAACACAACTAAAGGTGTACAACCAACACAGAGAGTCTCTAGAAGCGCACACAACGGAGAGAAAGAAGCGCTGGAAAGCAACACAAGAGGAACGGCCTGAGAGGGAAATGACGACCAAATAGCACATAAAATAAAATAAAATTAAATAAACACCAGAGACAAAAACGACACAGAGCAAAACTACAGCAAGATATACGGCACAGAGAAGAACTAGGGACACACACCAGAAATATACACCCTAGAGATATATATATAAAAAAGAAAACAATAGAAACAGAAATAATACAGAAAGAAAACTAGAGACACCGAAACATCAGGGCCACCAACAGCCCAGAGAAAAGAAGCAGCGAGAGAAACGAAAACAAAAAGATACACAACTGACACAGAGAACGACAGATGGTCCACGTGTGAAAACCATGCACAGAGAAAAATAAACACCGCAGTACAGAGAAGAGAGACACGAGGGTGAGGGAACAAACTGTGCATTAAAAAAGAACATAGGGAAAAGAGAGACAGAAACAGCACAGAGAAAAGGTGGAGATACACACCCAGAATGTGGAGGGGGGGTGGGGGGGGACAAAAAAACACTAGACCTATAAAGCAGCACAGAGATAGAAATCACAGAAAATTAACACCACAGGAAATAAAAACACAGTCACAGTAACGACACGGGGGAAAAATTTAAGACAGGAGCAACACAGAAAAACTACAGACAAATATTATAGCACAGAGACACTAATAGTGCTTGGGGGGCTGGGGCAAGGGGAAAAAAGCACCGGAAAATAGAAACAGCACAGAGATCAAAACACACAAATAAGTGAAGCTGTGCATAGAAATAAAGAGAGATAGACACAGCACAGGGAATTTTAGCACAGAGAAAAAGTACACACAGGAAAACTGTTAAAGAAAAGCGACTTACATAAACAAAAGGGAAATTAGATACAGACCGATGGGATGAGATGCGAACAGATGCGAACACAGCAGCACAGAGAAAAACAGACGCGAAGACGGCGGCACGGGGAAAAACGGAGACGTGAATACGGCGGCACGGAGGAACAGAAACACGGCGGCACGGAGGAAAAAAAAACGGAGACGCGAACAGGACGGCACAGAGAAATACAGAGATGAACACGGAGGCACAGAGGGAAAAAAAACAGAGATGCGAACACGGCGGCACAGAGAAATACAGAGACGAACACGGCGGCACAGAGAAAAACAGAGACGAACACGGCGGCACAGAGAAAAACAGAGACGAACACGGCGGCACAGAGAAAAACAGAGACGAACACGGCGGCACAGAGAAAAACAGAGACGAACACGGCGGCACAGAGAAAAACGGAGACGAACACGGCGGCACAGAGAAAAACGGAGACGTAACACGGCGGCACAGAGAAAAACGGAGACGTAACACGGCGGCACAGAGAAAAACAGAGACGAACACGGCGGCACAGAGAAAAACGGAGACGAACACGGCGGCACAGAGAAAAACGGAGACGAACACGGCGGCACAGAGAAAAACGGAGACGAACACGGCGGCACAGAGAAAAACGGAGACGTAACACAGCGGCACAGAGATAAACAGAGACGCGAACACGGCGGCACAGAGAAAGAAACGGAGCCGCGAACACGGCGGCACAGAGAAAAACAGAGCCGCGAACACGGCGGCACAGAGAAAAACAGAGCCGCGAACACGGCGGCACAGAGAAAAACAGAGACGCGAACACGGCGGCACAGAGAAAAACAGAGACGCGAACACGGCGGCACAGAGAAAAAAGGGACGCGAACACGGCGGCACAGAGAAAAACAGAGACTCAAACACGGCGGCACAGAGAAAAACAGAGACGTAACACGGCGGCACAGAGAAAAACGGAGACGAACACGGCGGCACAGAGAAAAACGGAGACGAACACGGCGGCACAGAGAAAAACAGAGACGTAACACGGCGGCACAGAGAAAAACAGAGACGAACACGGCGGCACAGAGAAAAACAGCGACGAACACGGCGGCACAGAGAAAGAAACGGAGCCGCGAACACGGCGGCACAGAGAAAAACAGAGACGAACACGGCGGCACAGAGAAAAACGGAGACGGACACGGCGGCACAGAGAAAAACGGAGACGGACACGGCGGCACAGAGAAAAACAGAGACGAACACAGCGGCACAGAGAAAAAAGGGACGCGAACACGGCGGCACAGAGAAAGAAACGGAGCCGCGAACACGGCGGCACAGAGAAAAAAGGGACGCGAACGCGGCGGCACAGAGAAAAACAGAGACGAACACGGCGGCACAGAGAAAAACAGATGAAAGAAGAAGTGAGAGAGAAAAAAACTGCGAGAAAGCGTCGAGGAAACAGAGCAAGCGGACAGAGGCACAGAGATGTTTGAGTCAGCATGCTTGGGGGAAAAACAGGGCAACACAAGGTAAAGTAACGAACAGTCATTTTTATCAAATTTTATTTGATTTTTTTTAAGCGCCGCATCTGCAGGTGAGCGTGAAGCGCACTGAAACACGGCACAGCGGAAAAAACAAACGGAACACCACACGGCACAGCTGGAAGGAAAAGAGGGAAAAAAGCGAGAGCTGGAGTTTAGGGGAAAAGCCGCTCGTGCAGCGTCTCTGAGCAACAGCACCAACCGCCAGACTCGTAACATCACAGCGGGGGGGAGGAGCCGAGCAGCGCGCCGCCAAAACGCCTCTCCTTAATCTCCCAGCACGCCTCCATCCCTCTCTCCATCTCTCTCTCCCTCTCCCCATCTCTCTCTCCCATCTCTCTCTCCCCATCTCTCTCTCCCTCTCACACACACGCATTTCCCTTCGCTCACTTTCACTCACGATCTCTCACAATTTTCAACCTCACTTTGCGCTAACATCCCCCCCCCCTCTCTCTCACATCCCCCTCTCTCTCTCTCTCACACATCCCCTTCTCTCTCTCTCTCTCACACATCCCCTTCTCTCTCTCTCTCTCTCTCTCTCACATCCCCTTCTCTCTCTCTCTCTCTCACATCCCCTTCTCTCTCTCTCTCTCTCTCTAACATCCAATTCTCTCTCTCTCTCTCTCTCTCTCTCTCTCTCTCTCACATCCCCTTCTCTCTCTCTCTCTCACATCCCCTTCTCTCTCTCTCTCTCTCTCTCTCTAACATCCAATTCTCTCTCTCTCTCTCTCTCTCTCTCTCTCTCTCTCTAACATCCAATTCTCTCTCTCTCTCTCTCTCTCTCTCTCTCTCTAACATCCCCTTCTCTCTCTCTCTCTCTCTCACATCCCCTTCTCTCTCTCTCTCTCTCTCTCTCTCTAACATCCAATTCTCTCTCTCTCTCTCTAGCATCCTCTTCTCTCTCTCTCTCTCTCTCGCCAACATCCCCCCTCTCTCTCACATCCCCTTCTCTCTCTCTCTCTCTCTCTCTCTCTCTCTCTAACATCCCCTTCTCTCTCTCTCTCTCTCTCTCTCTCTCTCTCTCACATCCCCTTCTCTCTCTCTCTCTCTCTCTCTCTCTCTCTCTCACATCCCCTTCTCTTTCTCTCTCTGTAACATCCCCTTCTCTCTCTCTCTCTCTCACATCCCCTTCTCTCTCTGTCTAACATCCCCTTCTCTCTCTCTCTCTCTCTCTCTCTCTCTCTCTCTCTCTCTAACATCCCCTTCTCTCTCACTCTCTCTCACATCCCCTTCTCTCTCACTCTCTCTCACATCCCCTTCTCTTTCTCTCCATCACTCTCCCTCTCTCCAATATCCCCTTCTCTCTAACACCCCCTTCTCTCTCACATCCCCTTCTCTCTCTCTCTCTCCCAACATCCCCTTCTCTCTCACTCTCTCTAACATCCCCTTCTCTCTCACGTCCCCTTCTTTCTCTCTCTCTCTCTCTCTCTCTCTCTCTCTCTCTCTCTCTCTAATATCCCCTTCTCTCTCACGTCCCCTTCTTTCTCTCTCTCTCTCTCTCTCTCTCTCTCTCTCATATCCCCCCCTCTCTCTCTCTCTCTCTCTCTCTCTCTCTCTCTCTCTAATATCCCCTTCTCTCTCACGTCCCCTTCTTTCTCTCTCTCTCTCTCTCTCTCACTCTCTCTCACATCCCCTTCTCTCTCTCACGCTCCCTCTCTCCAACATCCCCTTCTCTCTCTCTCATCCTGCGCTTCACTCATCCGCGTAATGGCACTAATCCATTACTCTGAATCTCAACCATTTATCAGAGATGTGGCGTGATGAGTGGACGTCGCTCTTTTCTTTACATGGGGAGGGGGGGGGGGGGACAGCACAGGGATCCTGCAGGAATATACACTTTGAACGTACACAAAAAAAAGCACACTCACACCCCCCCAAACACACACACACACACACACAGTTCCGTGCCGTTCTAGAAAACCAATCAACGACGAGGCAGTTTGAAGAAGCGGTGAATTTATTTCTCTTACACCTGAGCAGTTTGGCAATTGTCCGTGTGTTAAACAATGGCGTGTACGCTTTATCCGTTTATAGTTACATGTGATCTCATGGTACGTCGAGGAAACAAGTTGCCGTAATGAAGATGTAGAAGAAGAGCAAAACGGGGTCCAAGCACTAATGCTGGAACGCTAGCACTCAGTCACGACGGGCCATTCAGATTACTTCATTTGCATTATATGCAAAATAGCCCCCCCCGCTTCTCCTAGAAATCATATCGAATCGTCATGACAACTGCTCCGAAGCATTTTTAGACTTGGAGAGATCGTACAGTACAGGATTGTCACGGATTGTCAAACCCGTTTGCTCCAGACAGGCCTGTGAACGCCACCGCAAATCAAATCAATCAATCAATCAATCAAAACAAGGAGAAGAAGTGAAGCCACACCTCCACATCGCAACGATACAGCCACGGGAATGGCCACGGGAATTGTCCGATCTGACCCGATACGACGCTCTCGCGCTGTGAAAACGTGTTTCCGCTGTTTCCAAGTGTAGCTTTTATACATCTGATCTCTCATCACGGATAATTCAAGTAAACCCTCTTCTTAATATGTTTGGTGTTCAAATGGGGGGGGTGGGGGGGGTGGGGGGGTTCAGAGTGTCAGCAGAAAACAGAGATCGACTTCACGTTTGTGCTACATGACTTCTCTGTACCCTTACACAAAGCAGGTACAGGTGTGTGTGTGTGTGTGGGGGGGGGGGGGGGGTGCGCTGCTGCTACCTGCGGAAGAATGCTTGGACCCCGGTGATCGCCACTCGTCACTCTTTATCTGTACGGGACGCCGGCGAGCGTCGTAGACGTGAACTCGAGCAGGTTAGTGTACGCGGAAAAAGCCATCTCGTCTGAAGGAAGAACCTGGCTGAAATCCGAAAGCGTTCTGAACCGCGAATGCGTACGGTGGAGCCGAAAGCTAGACGCACGGTTATGTGAGGATCTGAGGAAAATAAACAAACAAACAAACAAACAAACATGATGTAATATATAACTGTGTTCAGTCATGAGGACAAGATACATTTTTAAAAGCTGTGTTTGCTCATTAAATTGTGTGTGTGTGTGTGTGTGTGTGTGTGTGTGTGTGTGTGTGTGTGTGAGTGTGTGAAAGAGAGAGAGAGAGAGAAAGTCCTGCCCTTTGACCCCTCTATACTGCCTATTACAATAGGAAGAAAAATTCAGATGAGCACCTGATTACATTTCTCCTTCATGACTGGAAGCAAAGGTAACTATGATCACACACACACACACACACACACACACACACACACACACACACACACACACTTAGAAAATGAGATTTTGAAAAATGGTGGTGCGCTAAAAGTGGCAGTTATTACTTAACAAAGAAAGTAAAAGCAAACCATACACACACACACACACACACACACACACACACACACACACACACACACACACACACACACACACACTCTCTCTCTCTCTCTCTCTCTCTCTCTCTCTCTCTCTCACCATCAGTTTGTTTTCTTCTTTTGCGTCTGCACTTTGTTCCTGTTCTCTCTCACTCTCTCTTTTACTCATCGCACTCTCTCGGTTCTGAGATGACTGGCATTCCCGCCTACACACACCCTCAAACACACACACACACACAAACACGTGCGTTTAAGACACATTTACACTCAAACACACACACACACGCACACACACACTCACTTACACTTTCTCTGAGGTGAAAAGGGGAAAGTCCCAAACTACTGTGGAGCCCTGTGGTTGAGTGTTAACGTTACACCGCAGAGCCGTATGAGTGTGAGTGTGTGCACGTGTGTGTGTGTGTGTGTGAACTAATCTCAGCTTAACCCCCCCCCCCACACACACACACACACACACCGCTTGTTTTTTTTCTTTAAAACAAAAACAGGTCTGTCAACATGGTGACGTTTTTTTTTTTTTTAAAGTAAAGAGACACGTCTGTTGAGCATGTATGGAAGGAGTCTCCAGTGTCGGAGGAAGCGCTGTAGCGTTACGCTGTTGTTGTTGTTGTTGTTGTTGTTGTTGTTGTTGTTGTTTTCCGCACCACGTCTTCAAGATGGAGGACTTCACGCTTTTTTGTCTACGTTTTTTTTTTTTTTTTTTTTTTTTGCTTGCTAATAGCTATAGCTACCACGACGTAAAGGAGAACTAACTCGCTCCAACTTTATTTGAAACGTAACCGTAAATGGATAAAAAAAAAAAAAAACTAAAGAAACCCAGTGTGATATACTGTACTAACCTCAGAGAAATGATTGCTGTGGTACAAGACGAAGAAATCTCCGCTGCTGGAGGAAAATAACCGGCTTCAGAGTGGAAACACACACACACACACACACACACACACACACACGGTGTTCACACACACTTCTGCTTTAACCCGAGAGAAGGTTCCGGAGCCGTACTTCAGGTTTTAATAGAAGATTAACGATGATGATTAATTACACTCTGACTCCGGTGGAGATTTTGGCGACTCCTCACCTCCTCAGGAACACCGCGTCCCGGATACTAAGCGTTCTCTCTCTCTCTCTCTCTCTCTTTTAACTATAAAATCTCATAAAAGGCGACGGGACGCGACTCGAGGAGCTGATTCAGCTTTATAAAATAAACAGTGTGTGAAAAATATTTGGAAAAAGTTTATGTGGAGGTTTTAATTGATGCGATGAAGGGATGCAAAAATCTGAGAGAATTCTTTATTGGGGTGTGTGTGTGTGTGTGTGTGTGTGTGTGTGTGTGTGTTTAGTAGGTCTGGTTACTCAGGCGACGGTCCACTTTTCATCAATCCTGGATGAAGTGATTAATAATGGATGTGTGCCTATATATGGCAATGCCTCTCTCTCTCTCTCTCTCTCTCTCTCTCTCTCTCTCTCTCTCTCTCTCTCTCTCTCTCTCTCACACACACACGGAGTTCGACTCGTGCACAAACAGACAAAGACGCACAGTGACGCATGAATGCCTGTGTGAAACGGCACACACATTAACACACACACACACACACACACACACACACACACACACACACACACACACACAGCGAGCCGCCATCCACCCTGCACTGGCACTGTGTACACAGCCGATCTATTCATCTCTCCCTCAGCCGGCATTAATAAATGATTCTAGCTACTCAGTGTGCACGCACGCACACACTCATTCTCTCTCTCTCTCTCTCTCTCTCTCTCTCTCTCTCTCTCTCTCTCTCTCTCTCTCTCTCACACACACACACACACACACACACACACGTTAAATATTCATCAGCTGGGCTGTGCTGTTAGTCTTGGGCTGCTTGTGGAGGCAGTAAACGCAGACTCAGACGCTTGCTGGCACATTACTCATGCACACACACACACACACACACACACACACACACACACACACACACACACACGTGCCCCTGAAAGTGTGCAGAGGTGTTACCTATATTGCATGTCTTTCTCAGACGCACCTTAGAAACCTTATACACCGCATACGGAAAGGCAAGGAAGATTCCAGAAAGGGAGTTGGAAAGGGTTAACACACTACGATAGAGCGTGCTACACAATATACAATAGACCGTGTGTGTGTGTGTTCGTGTGTGTGTGTGTGTGTGTGTGTTCCAGGAAACAGGATGTCCCATTGTGCAGCAGCGCCGTGAGACTCTACAGCAGGCCGAGCTGCGCTCTCGGTAAACCTCGTGTTTTTGTGTAAGAGAGAGAGAGAGAGAGAGAGAGAGAGAGAGAGAGAGAGAGAGAGAGAGCGAGCACGAGCGAAGAAAGAGAGCGAGAGAGAGCATGAGCGGAGAGAGAGAAGAGAGAGAACGAGTAAAGAGAGAGAGAGCACGAGCGAAGAGAGAGAGAGAAGAGAGAGAGAGAGAGAGCACGAGCGAAGAGAGAGAGAGAGAGAGAGAGAGAGAGAGAGAGAGAGACGTGGCGCTGCTGAAGAATAATTTATGCGCCACTTCAATTGCACACAGATGTTCCAGGAGAGAGAGAGAAGGAAGGAAGGGTTGTGAAAGGAAAAACAGCCTCGCTCAGTCACATGAAGTGTGTGTGATAAATTTCTAGAGCGCTTGCGTGCGTGTGTGTGCGCGCGCGCGCCCTGGCAATGACCCTCCGCTGACCTCTCCTCCTGACATCAAAGAGGATTATGGGATAGCGCGGCGAGTGCCAAGACTCTAATTGAGGACTGCGCTGAGGGCGTGTGTGTGCATGCCTGTGTGTGTGTGTGTGTACGTGTGAGGGAGAGAGAGAAGGCTCAGTTTGCGGAGGCTGCTCTCCTCATGACCCGACCTTATATTTATATTTACACTAAGATTCCACGGAAAAGCTTAAATTCCGGTTCAACTAATTTTAGAAATGCGACCGGTCTCCATTCAGGGAAGGAACTCTGTTCTTTCGGTGAACTTTGACCCCTAGTGATTAATAACAGATCTCAGAGATGACGTGTGCAAAAGAGCGCTGACACTGGAGACTCCTTCCATAAATGTTAACTCGACTCAACTGGACGAACTGAACAACCTCCAGTAAATACAAGCCACGTCCGGGGCGTAAAAACAAGCCACGCCCAGGTCGTTAAATACAAGCCACGCCCGGGTCGTTAAAAACAAGCCACGCCCGGGTCGTTAAAAACAAGCCACGCCCGGGACGTAAAAACAAACCACGCCCAGGTCGTTAAATACAAGCCACGTCCCGGGCGTAAAAACAAGCCACGCCCGGGTCGTTAAAAACAAGCCACGCCCGGGTCGTTAAAAACAAGCCACGCCCGGGACGTAAAAACAAACCACGCCCAGGTCGTTAAATACAAGCCACGTCCCGGGCGTAAAAACAAGCCACGCCCGGGTCGTTAAAAACAAGCCACGCCCGGGACGTAAAAATAAGCCACGCCCGGGTCGTTAAAAACAAGCCACGCCCGGGTCGTTAAAAATAAGCCACGCCCGGGGCATAAAAACAAGCCAAGCCAGGGTCGTTAAAACAAGTCACGGCCTGGGTATTAAAATAAGCCACACGCCCAGGGCATTAAAACAAGCCATGCCCGGGGCATTAAAACAAGCCACGCCCGGGGCATTAAAATAAGCCACACGCCCAGGGCATTAAAACAAGCCACACGCCTGGGGCATTAAAACAAGCCACGCCCGGGGCATTAAAACAAGCCACACGCCTGGGGCATTAAAACAAGCCACGCCCGGGTCGTTAAAAACAAGCCACGCCCCGGTCGTTAAAAACAAGTCACGCCCAGGGTGTAAAAACAAGTCAAGCCTTAAGAACAAGCCACGCCCAGGGCATAAGAACAAGCCACACCCAGGGCATAAAAACAAGCCACACCAGGGTCGTTAAAACAAGCCACGCCCGCAGCATTAAAACAAGCCACACGCCCGGGTCGTTAAAAACAAGCCACGCCCCAGTCGTTAAAAACAAGTCATGCCCAGGGCCTTAAAAACAAGTCATGCCCAGGGCCTTAAAAACAAGTCATGCCCAGGGCCTTAAAAACAAGTCACGCCCAGGGTGTAACAACAAGCCACGCCCGGGGCATAAAAACAAGCCACGCCTGGGTCGTTAAAACAAGTCACGGCCTAGGTGTTAAAACAAGCCACGCCCAGGCTATTAAAACAAGCCACACCCGGGTCCTTAAAAACAAGCCACGGCCGGGGCATAAAAACAAGCCACGCCTGGGTCGTTAAAAACAAGCCACACCCAGAGCATTAAACAAGCCACACCCGGGGCATTAAACAAGCCACACCCGGGGCATTAAAACAAGCCACGCCCGGGGTATTAAAACAACCACACACCCGGGGCATTAAAACAAGCCACGCCCGGGGTATTAAAACAACCACACACCCGGGGCATTAAAACAAGCCACGCCCGGGGTATTAAAACAACCACACACCCGGGGCATTAAAACAAGCCACGCCCGGGGTATTAAAACAACCACACACCCGGGTCGTTAAAAACAAATCATGCCCGGGGTGGGAAAAAAAGCCACGCCCAGGACATAAAAACAAGCCACGCCTAGGTTGTTAAAAACAAGCCACGCCCAGAGCATTAAAACAAGAACTCTCCCAGTAACGCAGCTCAGCTACTGCAGTGCCTCAGCTACCATAAAACACATACTAACTCCGCCTCCTTTTTTTGCGCTCCATTTATCAGCTTTGCGCCGATTCAACATCTACGTTTCCAGACGTTCTGCGTCGATCTATCGCCGATCACACCGAACGCTGCACAAAACGTGGAATACTTGGAGTACACATACGTACACGGAAACCGACGTAGCGCTGTTTCTAAGCAGTCGATTCACCGGTGAGCCGAGTCTAACGATATGACTCGCTGAAAAAAAACGGATCAATATACAAATCTTCGTCTGTAAGAGCGGATTTTCCAAAAAAAATAAAAAAATAAACAAAAAACAAAACAAAAAAACAAGTAAACCTGAAGGCAGATAACGATCAGACTCCACAACCCGCGTCCTCTTGAGAATCGTGCGAGCGATTTATAAGAGGTGAATGAATCCTAAACACCTCGTGGCAACGTTAACGCTAACGCTAACGTACACGCGTTTATAGCTGTAATTACAGAACGTACAAACAATCGCTCTTAATTTACACGTTTCTCTAGAGTCGGAATTACTCGTGTACGTTTCCTCATCAGCGTGGAGTGGAAGATTAGGCCATGCTGCGCTAGGTATGTGCGAGTGCTACGCTGATCCGTGTGTGTGTGTGTGTGTGTGTGTGTGGGGAACAGAGCTCAGTCAAGTGTGGAGATAAGAAGCAGCGTGGCACGTCTCAGGAGCGCTGTGTGTGTATGTGTGTGTGTGTGTGTGGGTGTGTGTGTGTGTGTCTTGAGAGGATTAGCAAAAGCCGGAGGCCGCATCAGGGAGGGGGAACAAAACGCCTTCGGGGCTGAGAAGCCCACAGGAGTACACACACACACACACACACACACACACACACACACACAGAACAGTGTAGCAGCACTACTGTGCACTCCCTTCTGTAGATCTTTGTTTTTTTCTCTTTTGCATATACATGTCTAAAGAAATCAACACATTATTATTATTATTATTATTATTATTATTATTATTATTATTATTATTATTAGGAACGTATTGAAGCCATTTCCCTTTGTTTATTCCTCCCTAGTGATCCCGGTTAGCGTGACGAAGGAGCCGGAGTCTATCCCGGGAACGCCGTGAAGCATGACGCACTCGTCCACACCTGCTCGGAGTAGCGGCTCCGCCCCCGGCGTGTTTTCGAGAGCCGAGAGGAAACCAGAGAACGGCGGAAGACGCACGAGGTCCGTGCAGGCGGTAACCCGAGCTCAGGATCGAACCGTCACCGCTGGAGGTGCGAGGACACGCTGCTCGTCTAGTCTAGTCTCGTCCAGTCTCGTCTCGTCTCGTCACTGCACCTCCGTCACGCTCTCCTTAACTACGACTCATCTAACGTGTCGCTCTGAAACCCGAGACGGCGTACTGGACCGTACAGTGAGGTTACGGAAAGGGCAAGCTCACCTGAACTCGTTTTAAATCCGCCATGAAGCGTAAAGATAAATAAATAAAATCAATAAACGACCAGCGACGTGAGGATTTTATTTATTTATTTATTTCCCTGTAAAGATACTGCAGCTTAGTCACGCACATGATTCATTCGGTGACCTCACAAACGCCGTTTACCTAGCTGCAACATAACGTGTGTGTGTGTGTGTGTGTGTGTGTGTGTGTGTGTGTGTGTGTGTGTGTGTGTGTGTGTGATGTTTGCTGACCGTGTTGTGTGTCAACATCATCTCATCTACTGACGCGTTCGCACGAGTGACTCGCCCAAGGCACGCACGCTAGCACTTAGCATTCGGGCTTCGTCCTGACGCAAATCAAAACCACCACCGTTCCTTTTTACTCCGATGATCCCGACGACACGAAATGAGACATGTCCCCCCCCCTACCCTATCAGCTGACGCACACCCACACACACACACACACACACACACACACACACACACACACACACACACACACACACACGCACACACACCGCGTTCAATCTGCAGCGGGAACTTTTAATCGCATTTCTGCTTCGTGTTTTTGATTAACGACTCAAAACGTTATTCACTACATGCGCACACACACACACACACACACACACACACACACACACACACACACACACACATAAAATAATGGGCTATTCGGAGAACGCTAACGGGGCGAAATGCCATTTATTTGACGTCGTTGCGAACACCCGACGCGTGGCTGTTTTATCCGTAACGCAGATCGACTGCAGCTCCTTTCCGAAACTATTGGGACGGCGTTTGGAGTAACGGTTTGACGTGGGAAATGTTTTCACGTTTACTCTCCGCACGTGCACGTCCCGAACCGCATGAAGACGGAGACAATTATTTATGTCGCGCGTCTTTGAAACTAATCCCGTCCGTACGTGTTGGAGATATGTCCTGTATTTATACACCGGACCCGAATATTCGTCAGAAAGGACGCGGTGTCTTAAAATCGAACGCGAACGTTGAGGTTAACGGGACTCGTCCCGGACACCGCTGCACCGTCACGTCCTTTGAAGTGCCGGCTCGCTGGAGAGAACCGTCGAGGAACCGCGGGCCTTCTCGCACGTTTCGTTTTGTAGAATATTCTGGCTCCAGTTCAGAACCGATCCCAACTAGAAAAATGACGTCGGTTATTTAAAACATGATTTATTTTATAAACAAACTAGCAGCTTCATTTAAACTGCTGTAAATATCCTGATGAACATCCGATAAACCGTTACCCGTTCAATCTGAATAATGGATCCGAAATTGGTCACGCCCCTAATCTGCATAAAGTTCCGTTCATTTCTCTCACCGCCCGGCCTCGCCCGCTCTGATTCGCCAGTGATGGCTCCGCCTCCTGCTTCTGTAAACACTTGTTGACGCACAGGGTAACGACGGTGATTCACACCAATAGCTGGCCTAGCTTGCGTAGCGACGTTTCAACCCGTAAACGGTAAACACGGCGAGGGAAACGACCCGCGGCAGAACGGCTCGTACCACAGGAACGCCATCTTTACTCGTGCGTGAAATTTAACGATTTCAGTGCAGTGGAGCTCGGAAAGATGGGGGAAAAAAACAAAATACGTCATCCAGAGAGAGAGAGAGAGAGAGAGAGAGAGAGAGTGTGTGTGCGTGCGCGTGAGAGAGGGGCAGAGAGAGAGAAAGAGAACGTGTGTGTGTGTGCGTGTGTGTGTGTGTGTGTGTGTGTGTGTGCGCGAGAGAGGGAGAGAGATTCTTTCCGACTAAATGGATTTTCTCTTTCAGGAGCGGGAGATTGCGTGAGGAGCGTGAGCGAGATTAGCACCGGATGGAAAGAGAGGAAAGTGTGTGTGTGGGAGGGGGGGGGTGGAATGCTGCCTAGAGAAACACACACACACACACACACACACACACACACACACACACACACATATATACACACATGAATTTGGAGTCTTAGTACGCTTCCGAATCCTGTGTCAGTCAAAGAAGGAGAATTCAACGGGGGCTCCGATTAGAGCCAAAGGCATTTAATAAAGAGGGAGCCAGAGACGTGTGTGTGTGTGTGTGTGTGTGTGTATGTGTGTGTGTGTGTGTGCGTGTGTGTGTGAGAGAGACAGACAGCGAGACAGAAATGAGTGAAAGAGGGTGTAGGCTTTTTTTAGCTGTGTGTAATATAGGCCAAGGGAACAGGCCGTACAGATAACAGCGTGTGTGTGTGTGTGTGTGTGTGTGTGTGTGTGTGTGTGTGTGTGTGTGTAAGAAAGCGGGGGTTTGCATGTGTGACAGAACGTTTGTGTGTGTCTATGCATGGTGCACGTGCATGCGTGCATGTGTGTGTGTGTGTCACACTGATTCAGCTCTCCTGATTTACGCCAGAGTTTGTGTAAATAACAATTACACCCTGGCACGGGACTCCAGTGTGTGTGTGTGTGTGTGTGTGTGTGTGTGTGTGTGTGTGTGTGTAAGGTGTAAACATGCTGATCTCCCTTGAGAGTGAGTTTAAAGAGAATGAGAGCGAGCGAGAGAGAGAGAGAGAAGAAAGAGGTAGAAGAGAGGATAGGATTTTGTTTACTAGCGCGTGTGAGTGTGTGAGAGTGTGTGTGTGTGTGTGTGAGTGAGAGTGTGTGAGTGTGTAGCTCGTCTCGCCCTGCAGTGCTGCTGTTTTTCGTGCCGACACTCGCTAGTCCAAAATAGCAGCGCTTACGTTATCAATCACCAGCGGGAGGACAAGAGCAGCCTCTGAAGAGAGAGTGAGAGAGAGAGAGAGTGAGAGAGAGAGAGAGAGAGAGAGAGAGAGAGAGAGAGAGAGACAGAATGAGAGACAGAGATAGATGCAGAATGAGAGACAGAGACAGATAGACAGAGTGAGAGAGAGACAGAATGAGAGACATACAGAATGAGAGCGGGAGAAAGAAAGACAGAATGAGAGAGAGAGACAGAATGAGAGAGAGAGACAGACAGAATGAGAGAGAGTGAGACAGAATGAGCAAGACAGAGACAGAGAGAATGAGAGACAGAGACAGACAGAATGAGAGACAGAGACAGACAGAATGAGAGAGACAGAGAGACAGAATGAGAGAGACAGCCAGAGACAGAATGAGAGAGACAGACAGAATGAGAGAGAAACAGACAGAATGCGAGAGACAGAATGAGAGAGACTGACAGAATGAGAGACAGAATGAGACAGACAGACAGAATGAGACAGACAGACAGAATGAGACAGACAGACCGAATGAGAGCGAGACACACAGAATGAGAGAGAGACAGAATGAGACAGACAGACAGAATGAGACAGACAGACAGACAGACAGAATGAGACAGACAGACAGACAGAATGAGACAGACAGATAGAATGAGAGCGAGACACAGAATGAGAGAGAGACAGAATGAGACAGACAGACAGAATGAGACAGACAGACAGACAGAATGAGACAGACAGATAGAATGAGAGCGAGACACAGAATGAGAGAGAGACAGAATGAGACAGACAGACACACAGAATGAGACAGACAGATAGAATGAGAGCGAGACACAGAGTGAGAGAGAGACAGAATGAGAGACATACAGAATGAGAGCGGGAGAAAAAAAGACAGAATGAGAGAGAGAGACAGAATGAGAGAGAGAGAGACAGACAGAATGAAAGAGTGAGAGAGACAGAATGAAAGAGTGAGACAGAGACAGAATGAGCAAGACAGAGACAGACAGAATGAGAGAGAGACAGACAGAATGAGAGAGAGACAGACAGAATGTGAGAGAGAGACAGACAGAATGAGAGAGAGAGACAGACAGAATGCGAGAGAGACAGAATGAGAGAGAGAAACAGACAGAATGAGAGAGAGAGACAGACAGAATGAGAGAGAGTGAGACAGAGACAGAATGAGCAAGACAGAGACAGACAGAATGAGAGAGACAGAGAGACAGAATGAGAGAGAAAGCCAGAGACAGAATGAGAGAGACAGACAGAATGAGAGAGACAGAGAGACAGAATGAGAGAGAAAGCCAGAGACAGAATGAGAGAGAGAGACAGACAGAATGAGAGAGAAACAGACAGAATGAGAGAGACTGACAGAATGAGAGAGACTGACAGAATGAGAGACAGAATGAGACAGAGACAGTATGAGACAGACAGACAGACAGACAGAATGAGACAGACAGACAGACAGAATGAGACAGACAGACAGAATGAGAGCGAGACACACAGAATGAGACAGAGACAGAATGAGACAGACAGACAGACAGAATGAGACAGACAGATAGAATGAGAGCGAGACACAGAATGAGAGAGAGAGAGAATGAGACAGACAGACAGACAGAATGAGACAGACAGAATGAGAGCGAGACAGACAGAATGAGAGAGACAGACAGAATGAGAGCGAGACAGATCGAGAGAGAGAGAGAGACCGATAGAGAAGTAGATGATGTTCTTTAACATCACAGCTGAATGAAATGGAAGAACAACATGTAGTGAGCATTAACTCCGATTAGCTAGTTTAGCATTATCCAGTAGCTATTAGCATTAACTCCGATTAGCTAGTTTAGCATTATCCAGTAGCTATTAGCATTAACTCCGATTAGCTAGTTTAGCATTATCCAGTAGCTATTAGCATTAACTCCGATTAGCTAGTTTAGCATTATCCAGTAGCTATTAGCATTAACTCCGATTAGCTAGTTTAGCATTATCCAGTAGCTATTAGCATTAACTCCGATTAGCTAGTTTAGCATTATCCAGTAGCTATTAGCATTAACTCCGATTAGCTAGTTTAGCATTATCCAGTAGCTATTAGCATAAACTCAGATTAGCTAGTTTAGCATTATCCAGTAGCTATTAGCGTTAGCTCTGGAGAGGGAGTGCACTGGAACCTGGCACTGAGCTGCTCACCTCACACACCTACTAGCTAGCTAACATTATTAACAAGAGAGATGGGCACAGCACTCCCTTCGCTAGCGAAAGCTAAATAACAGTCTCACATCTACGTGACTAGACGTCCGCGTCAGTATTATCTGTCAGAGCGTACAACATCGCTCCTAGCTGCACGTCAGTGTTTCACAGCCGTAGCTAACCGGCTAGCATTAATAGATTACCGCCAAACTGACATAGCTATATTACTAATATTATTATTTTTTAAATGTACAAAATAATCTAGCTATAGTTACAGAGTAGAAAACTATGAGGGAAAAAAAGCTATATATTTTTTGAGGGGTGAGGAGGTGGGGTGGGGTAATACAAAAAAATCCGCTAGCAAATGCTAAAAATAGATCGTGTAACTAGCGAGCTAGCGTTGATTAACTGGGCTGGAGCTGGTGCTTCCCAGAGATGCCTGCATCAAGCTAGATCATATCGAATAACACCACAGCCTGCGGTCCCCCTCTCTCTCTCTCTCTCTCTCTCTCTCTCTCTCTCTCTCACACACACACACACACACACACACACCCCTCACTGCCTGTTTACTGCAGCTTAACCCTGCTGACCCGGTCAGCCAAAAGGCAAGATCTTCACCCGGTGGCTACCAGTTTCTCTCTTTCTCTCCCTCTCTCTCTCTCTCTCTCACACACACACGCGGTGTTGACATCACCCACACTCTCTCGTTCTCTCTCTCACGGTCTCATTAAGAGAACGTGCTTTCAGACAATCCCTTCACCCTCGCCGCGCTACTGAGTCTCTCGTGTCTCTTGTTGGCGTGGCCCGTCTCTTCATTCCGATGAGAAACGCTAGTAGCTACACACACACACACACACACACACACACACACACACACAGCGTCTAACCAAAATTACACATCCCACTAATCAGCGTGAACATTGTTCGCAACTGTACTAGCTTCACACTTCCCCAGCGATGTCCGCTACTTCCTCCCAGAACACGCGCTCGGGTCAGCACCAACGTTCTCCACGGTGAGCTTCAGGTAATGGGGGGGGGGGGGGGTTTGGGTTTATTTTTTTCCCATTGTGTGTTAACACCTTTAGTTTATTTTTCAACAAATCATGGCTAGAGTATTCGCAGCTCGTTCGCCGTAATCGTGCTGGTGGATTTTACACGAGAATCAAGTTAAAATTTCGCACACAGCCAGAACTTTGTGGTCCACCGTCTTTTGGTCGCAGTGGCAGTAAATGCGGTGCCGGTGCACACGTCGTATCACGAGTTCGAACAGTGACGAAGAACTCCTCCTACTGGAATGTTTTGGGAGGAAACCCGAGAACCCTGAGGAAACCCGGAGGAAACCCAGAGGAAACCCGGAGGAAACCGGAGAAACCTGGAGGAAATCTGAAGAACCCGGAGGAAACCTGAAGAACCCACAGGAAACCTGGAGGAAACCGGAGAACCCGGAGGAAACCTGAAGAACCCAGAGGAAACCTGAAGGAAACCGGAGAACCCGGAGGAAACCTGAAGAACCCAGAGGAAACCTGGAGGAAACCGGAGAACCCGGAGGAAATCGAAGAACCCGGAAAAAACCCAGAGAACCCAGAGGAAACCTGGAGGAAACTGGAGAACCCAGAGGAAAACCGAAGAACCCAGAGGAAACCCGGAGGAAACCCTGAGAAGCCAGAGGAAATCTGGAGGAAACCGGAGAACCCAGAGGAAACCTGGAGGAAACTGGAGAACCCAGAGGAAACCCGAAGAACCCGGAGGAAACCCTGAGAAGCCAGAGGAAATCTGGAGGAAACCGGAGAACCCGGAGGAAATCGAAGAACCCGGAAAAATCCCAGAGAACCCAGAGGAAACCTGGAGGAAACTGGAGAACCCAGAGGAAAACCGAAGAACCCAGAGGAAACCCGGAGGAAACCCTGAGAAGCCAGAGGAAACCTTAAGAAACTAGAGGAAACCCGAGGACCCAGAGGAAATCTGGATCAAACCAGAGAACCCAGAGGAAATCCGAAGAACCCAGAGGAAACCCTGAGAACCCGAAGGAAACCTAGAGGAAACCGGAAAACCCAGAGGAAACCCGAGAACCCAGAGGACACCTGGAGGAAACCCTGAGAACCCAGAGGACACCTGGAGGAAACAAGCTCAGATGGCAACGCAACCCACTGGATTGTTCCAGCTCTCAGTGTGAATCGTGTGTGTGAGTGCAAATGGCGCGTTCTCCTGAACGTGACACTGTCTACCTAGGACACGAATCCGTTTACGCTTTCACGCCGCGTTAACAATTCCGAAACCGTCCTGAGCGCCGCGCAGCCCTGTGTGACCCGAAGGTAATAAAAATACGAGCGTGTCCTAGTTTGACCCGGTTGACTCAGACTTGCTATAAATTGGACTCGTTGTGACTCATCTCCTGCCAAACAGTGTGGGGGAGAGGGGGAGGGGGAGGGGGGGGGGAGTCGTCGCTGGTTAAATGTGAAACTGAAAAAAGAAAGAAAAGAACAGAAAAAAAGACAACGGACTCGTTTACATGTGGTGACGGAGTGATTGAGGAGGTGCTTGGGCCCCGACGATCGCTGCTCGCCGCAATATTTAATTTTTATCAGCTCACAGGAAACACGAGCGCGCGCACACACACACACACACACACACACACACACTCTATCTGTCTCTCCCCCCCTCCTCCTCCCTCTCTCTCTCTCTGTCTTTCTGTCTGCCGCTTGTTTCCGAGCGCTCGCGCAGACACACAGTTCCCTCTCGCAAGCACGCACACACACACTCTCCCTCTCGATCATTTTCCCCGCTGTCTGCTCTCTACCGTCTCGCTTGCTCGCGCACACACATACGCACGCGCCTCCTTTCGTGCTCGTTGACACTCGCGCCGCTCGGTGCCGTGCCGAGGGGGAAGCTCTTTCTTCTCCTCTAATTGAAGCTGTTCCGTTGCCATGGCGCCGCCCAGAGAGAGAGAGAGCGAGCGAGCGGGAGAGAGAGCGAGAGCTGGAGAGAGAGAGAGGCGCGCGGAGCGCTGCTGATTGTTCCGCATCAGGAGCTCAGCTTTTACGCACACACATAAGCACGCGCACGGGGTTGGGCGCTTTTTTTCCCCTCTCTCCGCGCGCCGTGATTGCTTGTGTGCGTGTGTGTGTGTGTGTGTGTGTGTGTGTGTGCGCGCGCGAGCGTTATGTGTGTGCGTCTTGCTCGTGTCGCGAGAGGAAAGAAACAGCGCTGAAAAAAGAAGCACGAGGGCCGTTTACCGGTTCTTTAGCACTACTTGAACCCGGATTTTCATGCATTCGGATCTAAAAATACAAAAAAAAATTTCACATAAGTTAAAGCGAATTAAAAACAGATTTTATATATATAATGTTCTATAAAGAAAATGCACAGTGGTTGATCTGGTGTTGTACGTTTTCTGTAAAGGAGAGGCTTCTTTAGCATTCAAAGAAGGAGTCTCCAGTGTCAGTGCTTGGTAACAGCCTTAAAGTTAAGGGTTATTTTAGTTTGTTTTGGGTTTTTTTTTTTTTTAAACGCTTTGTGGTTTCTTGCCAACATGACAAGCTGCATATTTTCCTCTTATTAACTTTAAGATCATCTTGCTCGAGTTGGGACAGGAAAGAACGCGCCGATGCCCGTTCACTGGTTCTTTAACGTCACTAGAACCTGGATTTTCCCGGATTCGGAGCTCAAAATTCCCGTTTGGGAATTATAAACAAAAAAACAAAAACCCAAACATGACGAGTTTGAGGCCTCAGAGTCACTGACGCTTCAGGAAGCCTTCCAGCCTCCTTACATACTGTAGAACAGGGGTCCTCTGAGGGGTCCTCTCCCAGGGGTCCTCTCCCAGCAACTTCCACCCCGATCCCCTGGGATATTAATCTGTATCATTAACACGGTGTTGATGTTCCAACGTCTTTCACCGACATCTTGTTTATATTAAGTCTGTTCTCACGTAACGCTTTCCTACGCTACCGACACGCTGATTGCGGTGTGGTGGAACTTCCCCTTAGCGTTACTTCGTCTCTTCCTAAAGAGCACGCTGCTGCGGCGCTTTGTTGCTTTTGTCTGTCCAGATCCATCACTTTTAGCAAATTTCCGCCAGCAATTTTTCTTTCTGTAAAACCATTTAATGCGTTTCAGCGTGGAGGTTCCTTTAATCGTCCGCGTTAAAAACCCGGGGCCTGGTGTGTATATCTAGACAGCAGGACTAATAAGAAATGCTCGCGTCAGTGTGGGGCAGACAGGAGGGGGAGTCACCCGTGATTGACATCTAACTAACTTTTAATAAAGGCAGCTTTTTTTTGCTCTTTCCCCTCCCCCTTTCTGTCGTTTGATTGACTGCCTGATTGTGTTAATTACTAGGTGTTATTACAATAATGGTGATAATTGTTAACAGCTACGTACAACAGTATTTTTGTTCCTGCACGATCGAGGATATTGAACCGCGGGTCCGGAAATCTTTCCGCGGTTCGAGACTAAAAATGTCAGACGGGGGCGGGCCAGGTTTGGCATCGGCGTGAAACGATCGCCGCGGACAGATTCGGAGCCTGGCGATTTTCAGCCTTTGTCATTTAGCTTGTCGGATTTATGCACGCTGACCGTCTTTCAGAATCTCGCTCTCGCTCTAAGCGCTAATCTGTTCTTTTTGGCAGCAGCGGAGAGCTTGGCTTTCTTACTGCTTACTCTACTGGTCAGGGTTTTGGTCCCACACACACACACACACACACACACACACACACACACTTCCAGAGACAGAGCCCTCCCCATTTATAATGAGCGCTGTTTGCGGAGTGTAAATTTGTCTCTCCCTCCTCAGCAATCAGTCTTTACTTCAGCTCTCTCTCTGGGGAGGCTGCAATCAGGACACTGTGTGTGTATATGTGCGTGTACACGAATGGCTGAGTGTATGTACATGTGTTCGGCAAGAAGACCTAGAGCTGGTAGACGAACAACTGATGAAAAGATTGCCTTGCCTTGTTTTTAACCCTGCCGCTTGGAGAACTGGGAGGGAAATGGGAATACGGCTCGGTGTGCGGGCGTGCCACATTAGCGAGACTTCGTGAAAACAAAGTGGAAACACAGGGACTATATACAAGCAGTAATTACACAGATAACAAGCCACAGGTGAATTGCATGATGGGAAGACGGAGCAGGGTGGACTGTAAAGCACGTCCCCAGACGTAAAAATAAAACAACAACAGATTGGTGGGGCTTACGAACGCAGGACATTAAAAAGGCAAGGACGGGGGGTGGGGGGTGGGTGTGGCATCGTCCGGTAGCCCAGATGGCGCGATAAAGACGGACCGTTCCGATGCATAGCAAAAGATCGGCATCCGTCAGTTCTTTAGTCACGAATCCTTTTCCCGAGAGCACTCCCTGAGGTGCATGAACCAAACCTCAAATCTATGCAATGTTCTGATCTAACAAACCTACTAAACCTGGCGAGTTCAAGGTAATTGAAGGACTTGATGTCCACGAGGTAATACCACATAAACTACTATAGGTCTCAGAAAAGAGAGAGAGAGAGAACGATGAGAACAGTGAAATGCCTTTCATCAGACCTCCCAGCTTGTTAGGAAGCTGGGGTCAGAGCAAAGAGTCAGTCATGATACGGCGCCCCTAGAGACAGGTTTAAGGCCCAACAGTGGGAGCTTGGCAGTGCTGGGGCTTGACCCCCCACCCTTCTGATCAGTAACCCTTAACCGTTGCACCACCACTGCCCACAATCCTCTCAGGATTATATTCGAGAACCCACGGCCTAAATGGTACAAGACACCAGGTTGTCCTCAATGTCTATGGAAGGCCAATATCTTCCTGAACTCCAGGTGGTGCGGGGTCTAAACCATCGAGGCTTTTCAAAGCTCCTAACCGCACCTGACAGAACAGGGGGCACTTGGTAAATGTTCTGCACGTTTATAGCGCTTTTTTAACCTTAGCGGTTCTACAAAGCGCTTTACGCTGGTTCTCATTCACACACCAATGGCTGCCATGCAAGGCGCTAGCTTGCCATCATGAGGAACTTGGGGTTCGGTGTTTTGTCCAAGGACAAATAAAAGCTGGACCGGTGTCTTCGCATATACACAAGTAAAGAACAAGGAACTTATTTTTCATTGGTTGTTAGGAAGCTTGGATTAGAGCAGGATTAGTCGTGAGACGGCACGCCAGAGCAGAAAGGGTTATGGATTTTGCTCACAGCTAAAATGCTGAACGGGATTTTGGTGATGCTGGAGCTTGAACTGGTAACCTTCTGATCCACCACCGCCACAGGTGCCGGAGATCCGCTTCAGGGTCTGTCAAAACGCCATACTCTATCAAAAGCACCGTCTATTACAGGGGTCGTCAACCAGAGCACCGTGCTGTGCGCGCGGACACAGAAAAGCATCTCGGCATACCAAACCGAGCACTCGATCAGCGCATGAAGCGTCGCAGCTTCCGTAGCACATTCTCTGTAGCAGCTCGCCGTGGCCGGTCGCACGCAATCAAGTCAGATCAGTAAGATAAAGGAGACAGAGATTTCACACACTTTAATTCGTGGAGGCTGAAATAACGAGTCTGTTAATGTCCCTTATTTAAAGCCACGAACTAATCGCTCATGGAAAGCATTAAAATGTCAACGTTATCACCGTTCGGTCGTGTTCGTTTGTAAGCAAACGAATGATATGTACCTGGACCTTCACATATTTTAAGTTGAATATCCCTGATCCATCGATTTCCAACTCCATTCGTTTGGTGGGATGAGCATGAAGAGCGTGCGATTACCTCGGGAAGACGGCAGGTCTGAGTTATTCTGCCGTTTGGCTTGTACACAGTCAGTCTGTGCAGGATTTCAGGGGGTTTCTTTGTGATCGTTGCGCCCAAAAAAATGCTCGATTTTGTGCAGAAAACTACTCGGACGCCCGGCGATGTTTGTTGGTAAACGAGACCCTTTAGCCGTGTTCGACGCACGTGAACTGAGCACGGATTTGGCTGAACGCACATCGCGATTATGTCACGTGACGCGTCTCGGCCCAAACCTGCATGGATTTTGAGGAAAAAACGCGAGCTGCTGTGAATATTGCGGCGTTTCCGTGATTTGGCATTCATTTCCGCCATCGCAAAATCCTGGAGGGAATGCATAGTGGTCGCATTCTCCGAAGCGCGACTCGACAAAGGGTACCAAGACAACCTCCGAGTGAAACAAACCACTACACTGGGAGAGAGGGAGAGAGAACGAGATACACTAATGAGAACACTAATGAGAAATCCCCAGAGGCAGGGATCTGTCACACCACTGGGGGAATACCAGTCGGTCATTAGGGCAGCTGCACAAAACAATGGGTCTAGAGACCCTGTAGACTTTTTCTTGGTCTTGTCAGAAAGCTACAGTCATCCAAGTCGTGGGTTTTTTTTTTTTTTGGGTGGGGCAAACGTTTTCCTCGTATTCTCGCCCACGAAACAGGACTGGACCTGAAAATAAATAATAAGTCCCCAACGCCGGTGGCTATACAGGTAATGACGACATTCCGCTAAAGAGTCTGGTATTTTCTGCCACGTAACCAAGAAGAGGCGACGACGCTGGGTAAACACGATACTTTCATCAAGTTCCTGACAGGCTCTGTGGTTGGTTGATGGCAGTGTAAATCAAACTGGCTCTTCTTGTGAAAGCAGGCAGTTCTTGGTCACGTTCAATGGCGTAGAGTCTGGTCACCACAGCTGGTGCGAGGGAACGTGCGCACGACGAAGATTAAGATTTAAGATCCTGAAGCCCGTGGCCAGAAAAGTGCGTCATCGGGTGACGCACAACTAACAGACTACAAACGATAGTCTTCGTTAATATTTAACAGGACTTTGAAGTCGTCCACGTCAGCTGTGTCCCATTCCATCACGCTACCATCAGCTGCGTCCAGCCGTGTCTGGGGTTGGTTTTTTGTTTTTTTTAAGATGAGCACCGGCCAGCGAATAGCAACAGAGTCATAACCAGCTGTCTTCAAGGCTCGTTATATTACAGATTAATATAAATAATATTTCAACACACACACACACACACAGGCCGGTTCTGATATTGTTTTTCTGTCTTTTTCTCTCGTCTCCACTTCGCTGCACTCCGCACACTAGAACACACGGGGAAGTTACCCAGCCGTTGTTTTCCGCAAGTCATAAGGCTCTGTGATCGCGGCCATTTAGCGACAGCGAAGTCAACAGATTGTCTGACCGCACGCTTGCGTGAGGACGCACATGCTGAGCTCTATTGTAGGCGTGTGTGTGTGTGTGTGTGTGTGTGTGTGTGTGTGTGTGTCAAATACTAAGATTTGTGGTTGTGAGTAACAGCCAAAAGCTTTTCAGGACAGACAGGTATTCAGAGTTAATTTTTTTATAAAGACAGATGCTGTGCAGCAAAGGTGTGTGTGCGCGCGTGTGTGTGTGTGTGTGTGTGTGTGTGTGTGTGTGAGAGAGAGAGAGAGAGAGAGAGAGAGAGAGACAGGATGAGATGTTACGGGAATGTTTTCTCTCACTCTGATCACTCTGTGAGTGCTGAGAGACATTTCATCCACACTGTGTATGTGTGTGTGTGTGTGTGTGTGTGTGTGTGTGTGTGTGCGCGTGTGTGTGTGTGTGTGTGTGATGTACTGCTTTTCTCATCTGCTTTCATTCTTCCTTTCTTTGATTCAGTCCAAAGCCTGAGTCACTCGGAGACTTTGGTCTCTCACACACGTCAGTCAGTTCCGCTGAAAGAGGCGTGTCCTCTGCGCCCATCAGTCCCGCTGGAAGAGGCGTGGCCTGTGTGCCTCTCAGTAACGGAGGAGGATCCATGTTCTCTGTGTGCCTGTCAGTCTTGTTAAAGGGGGCGTGGCCTCGGTTCGTCCCCCAGATTTAAGGTGTGGTCTTAACGTCTTAACGTGAGACCACACTTAAGGTGTCGTCTCACGCCCCGCACCACGCCCCGCACCACGCCCCGCACCACGCCCCGCACCACGCCCCGCCCCACGCCCCGCACTACGCCCCGCACCGTACTGATTAGAATGAGGCAAGTGTGGAGTAGAGAATTTGCTTTGCTGACCACGCAGTGACAGTCAGGTGGGAGGGGCTTACACATAGACACTGTACCTACCAAGGTACGTTAGGCAGCTAAGATTAGCAGATATTTACACAACAAACACACTTTACTCCAGGAGTCGAGTATCACAAACATTCACGTGTGTATGTTTTTCCACTCGCAATAAATACATATGTAATGAGGGAGATCAGCGTAAGAAATGGTACGGTCCATTGTAGGGGTGTTCAAAAGTGGCATTTACATGTGTGTAAACTCCGCCTTTTTCCTTACTGGGGTTTTTTTTTTTGAGGGTGTTAAAGTCTTAATGTGACTCCGCCCCCTCGTGTAATTTACAGTGTTAGTGCCCTGTCTCTCTCGCTGTAATTATATAGAAGTGGACAGAGGAAGCAAATTGATGTAACAATGTGCAGAAGTGCACAGAGGATGTACACACACACACACACACACACACACACACACACACACACACACACGGGAGCCCTTTAATGCATGTGTGTGTGTGTGTGAATGCAGTGTATTTGCTGTACTAGAGGATTGATGCCTGAGGTTTCAGGCTTGTCTGGCATATCTGACAGGCTAAACACTGCTAGCAGATGACAGCACACACTCGTCACACACACACTCATAAACGGCCCTCTTTTTTTTTAGCCCTCTCTGCCTCGTTCTCTCTCTGGTGCATTTTGAGGTCAGCCACGCTGCCGCATTAGGGAGGATGCATTAGAGGCCATGGGAAAACACACACACACACACACACACACACACACACACATTTTTCAACTGCAAAAAGGCATGGGTCGTCAAAAAGTTGTTTGTGTGTGTGTTTAGACGGTGTATTCCTTTATACACACACACACATACACACACACACACAAACACCTCATGCTGCTGCGTTTATATTGATTATTTTTTCTTGGCTGAGAACCCTAACTGTGTGAGAGAGAGAGAGAGAGAGAGCAAGAGAGAGAAGTTGTTGCAAGCAGTGTTGAGTTGAAGTGTGTGTGTGTGTGTGTGTGTGTGTGTGTGTGTGTGTGTGAGTACTAGCGTGTAAAATAGAGAAGACTGGAGGCTTAGGGGCCCAGCAGTGAAGGTTTCAGATTTCAGAGAGTACCAAGCTCACATTCACAATCTCTCTCGCTCTCTCTCTCTCTCTCTCACACACACACACACACACACACACACACACACACACACACACACACCCGCACGCACGCGCACACACACACACACACATAACACACCCTTGGGGAACACCTGCGTCGGCTGCAGCTCTGAAGAGCCTTATGTACTTTTAAAGAGAAAAGGTTCAAGTTGCTGTTAGCCGTGTGTGTGTGTGTGTGTGTGTGTGTGTGTGTGTGTGTACGCAGCTATTTTAGAAAACAGGGTATGGCTGTTGACAACAGAGGCCAAAAAATGCAAGACATTGTGTGTGTGTTTGTGTGTGTGTGTGTGTGTGTGTGTGTGTGTGTGTGTGTGTGTGTGTGTGTGTGTGTGTGAGTGTGTGTGAGTGTGAGAGAGAGAGAGAGCGCGAGAGAGAGATTGTGTGGGGACAGCTGACTGGTGACATTCCTCTCCAGTACTCTTTGCTCCCTCCATCACTCTCTGGCCTTCTCCATACCGATAAACAGGAAAGAGGGAGGGAGGAGGGGAGACGGAGAGAGAGAGAGAGAGAGAGAGAGAGAGAGAGCGAGCGAGCAAGCGAGAGAGAGAGAGAGAGAGAGAGAGAGCGAGAGAGAGAGAGAGAGAGAGAGAGAGAGAGGAGACAGAGAGAAAAAGAGAGCAAAAGAAAGGGAGAACAAGGAAGAGAGAGAGGTGGGGAGAAGCAGAGACAAAAGGAGAGAGACAGAGAGAGAAAAATAAGAGAATAGAGAGATGGAGAGAAAGACAGAGACAAAGACAATGAGAGAGAGATCGAGAGAGAGACAGAGAGAGAGATGGAGAGAGAGACAGAGAGAGAGATGGAGAGAGAGACAGAGAGAGAGATGGAGAGAAAGACAGAGACAAAGACAATGAGAGAGAGATCGAGAGAGAGACAGAGAGAGAGATGGAGAGAGAGACAGAGAGAGAGATGGAGAGAGAGACAGAGAGAGAGATGGAGAGAAAGACAGAGACAAAGACAATGAGAGAGAGATCGAGAGAGAGACAGAGAGAGAGAGATGGAGAGAGAGACAGAGACAAATACAAAGAGAGAGAGAGGAAGAAAGAAACAGACAGGGGAGAAAGAGTGAGAAAGAAAGAGAGGCAGACAGGAGAGAGAGGGAGAGAGAGAGAGGAAGAAGAGAGGGAGAGAGACGGGTAGGATTTGTTTGGGTGAAATTACAGGCTGCAGCGGCTGTACAATCAGATTAGGTTGAAGGAGTGCAGAGAGGGCGAGAGACACTCGGACAGATAAAGAGAGAGAGAGAGAGCGAGAGAGAGAGAGAGAGAGAGTGTAGGAGAACGGGCGAAGGACTGAAAGACAGAAATAGAAAGAGAGTGAGAGAGATTTTCTTTTAATCCGCCTCATTTGTTCCTCGCTGTCGCATTACCCTGCGTTCACACTCGCAGCTATTTTTGCACTTTACTCTCGCCCAAATCTTTATACATCAGTTGTTGGCGGTCGTTCCTGACATCGGCGTACTGCTGGTTGCCATGGCAGCACCTGGCTAGTCGTCACATGATCTCCTGATCCGTGTTTTTATGCAGATCGACTGTGCCGTAGGATTATTTGGGAATAAGCCGGTTTTTCTCCTTAAATAAACACACCCAGTATCGGCTAAACAGGTGACGCACGCTCATTACTCAAACCGAACACCAGCGGATTTATTTACGCATTTACCCTCGCTTCGAGTCCGGCCTTTTATGGGGAAGTTTAGTGGGCGGGGCTAAAACGTAAAACCGGCTGTACGGCGAAGACGCTCGGGAATTTACAGCCGATATTGGCGTTCGTGAGTGACAACAAACAAACAAACAAAAAAACATTAACGTTGTTCACAGATCGCAGGTACCTATGTATCAGTGGGCGTGGCCTGTTTGTCTAGCCTCACTAATTCTAGAAAATGAATAAAATAAACTCATTTAAAAAAAATAATTAATTTCCACATAGCTTAATATCGTAACGGAAACGGAGGACGGGATCAAAGCACATTTCGAAACTTTCCCACTTTTGCATCAAACACCGAGTGAATCAGTGACGTCGACCTTCGGGGTGAATTCGACTCGAACCCTACAGCGCTACGATTTTACGCCGCTGATAAAAGCGATACATTTATAAGAGGTGGATCTGACTGTTCAGGGTCGGTGACGTGACGCGTCCCAGAGTCCTACTGTCCTCCACTGCCGCTGCTCAACTCTACTGCTTTATTTCTCATTTGCATCAATGATCAAGGATCTCCTGCCACGCCCCCTTCGTTTGCTCCGCCTCCCGTCACTGTTTTAAAAAAAAAGGTCCCGGACGTGACCCTCTTCTGGAAGTGGTGTGACCTGAAGCCAAACAAAATCCCAGGACAGCGATTTACCTTAAACGAGGCCTAGTGCAAAGCGGGACGTGTGCCCCCCCCCCCAAAGGCTTGTGTGTGTGTGTGTGTGTAAACTTCCAGAACATTCCCAGGACAGTGGAGAAGGTCTTTTGAGTCAAGAACAAAAAATAAAAAACACACACTAAACATGTTTAGTGAAGTAAAAAGGTGCTGGTGTGTGGATAAAGTACCAGGTTTGCTGGGTGGAAGTGCAAGAAGCCCTCAGTAAAAGAGGAACAAGAACTAAACCGTGTGTGTGTGGGGAAACGGGAAACCTGAGAGACGGTGTGTTTGGGAAACAAATGATCAGCGGGTGTACATGTTGGTGTGTATGTGTGTGTACGTTGGTGTGTACATGTTGGTGTGTATGTGTGCGTACGTTGGTGTGCACATGTTGGTGTGTATGTGTGTGTACGTTGGTGTGTACATGTTGGTGTGTATGTGTGCGTACGTTGGTGTGCACATGTTGGTGTGTATGTTGGTGTGTATGTACGTTGGTGTGCACATGTTGGTGTGTATGTACGTTGGTGTGCACATGTTGGTGTGTATGTTGGTGTACACGTTGGTTTGTATGTGTGTGTACGTTGGTGTGTACATGGTGTGTACATGGTGTGTATGTTGGTGTGTACACGTTGGTGTGTACATGTTGGTATGTATGTACGTTGGTGTGTACACGGTGTTCATGTTGGTGTGTATGTTGGTGTGTATGTTGGTGAACATGTTGGTGTGTATGTGTGTGTACGTTGGTGTGTACATGTTGGTGTACATGTTGGTGTGTACATTGGTGTTCATGTTGGTGTTCATGTTGGTGTGTACATGTTGGTGTTCATGTTGGTGTGTACATTGGTGTACATGTTGGTGTGTACATGTTGGTGTGTATGTGGGTGTACATGTTGGTGTGTATGTGTGTGTACGTTGGTGTGTACATGTTGGTGTACATGTTGGTGTGTACATTGGTGTACATGTTGGTGTTCATGTTGGTGTGTACATTGGTGTACATGTTGGTGTTCATGTTGGTGTGTACATTGGTGTACATGTTGGTGTTCATGTTGGTGTGTACATTGGTGTACATGTTGGTGTTCATGTTGGTGTGTACATTGGTGTACATGTTGGTGTTCATGTTGGTGTGTACATTGGTGTACATGTTGGTGTTCATGTTGGTGTTCATGTTGGTGTGTATGTGGGTGTACATGTTGGTGTTCATGTTGGTGTGTACATGTTGGTGTGTATGTGGGTGTACATGTTGGTGTTCATGTTGGTGTGTACATGTTGGTGTGTACGTGGGTGTACATGTTGGTGTGTACATTGGTGTACATGTTGGTGTTCATGTTGGTGTGTACATTGGTGTACATGTTGGTGTTCATGTTGGTGTGTACGTGGGTGTACATGTTGGTGTTCATGTTGGTGTGTACATGTTGGTGTTCATGTTGGTGTGTACATTGGTGTACATGTTGGTGTTCATGTTGGTGTGTACATTGGTGTACATGTTGGTGTTCATGTTGGTGTGTACATGTTGGTGTTCATGTTGGTGTGTATGTTGACGGGCGGATGGTTTTATTAGCGAGGCCACCACGTGAGTAAAAAGCTTTTCATTCTTTCTCTGGTTGTTGAACCTACGATAAAAACAAAAAACCACGGAACCCAGACGTGAAATCCGCCTGCTCGCAGACGGCCGGTTTACTGCGGTCTCTGTCTCTGGGGAAATACAGCTTCCTTCCTGGAGCTGAGAAAAGACAGAGAGAGGACCTGAAAGCTTCGAAATCTATCCCCAGTTTCCTTTATTTAAAAACCTGACTTAAAATCTAAAAAATACCCGGAAATGACAACACCACCGTGTGTGTGTGTGTGTGTGTGTGTGTGTGTGTGTGTGTGAGGTGCTTCCCCGAGATCTCAGCTTCCTGTGTGTGTGGTAATTGCCGGGCGGCTGACACCTGCACGCCGAAGGGCTCTTTCCCCTGCAGAGTCTCTCCACACACACACACACACACACACACACACACACACACACACACACACAGCAAAACATGCATACACAGTGACGTCCACAGCCTCCAACTGCTCTGTTTGCCAGACCATTACAACAGCAAGACACACAGGAAAAACATCTAACCTACCATTAACACACACACACACAGCGCGAGGGAGGAGGGAAATGAGACAAGTGTGTGTGCTGTGACCTTTCTTCCAAATGTCAGCAGCGTGAGTCGCGATTAATGGTGAGTGCGTGTGTGTGCGTGTGTGCGCGCGCAAGAGCGTGTGCATGTGCGACCGCATACACGTGCGTGTGTGTGTGTGTGTGTGTGAGAACGTACTCGCTTCACCCGGTCACGGTTTCTCCAAAACCCCCAAAGAAGGGGGAAAAGGAAGGGGGGGAAAAAACCCATGCGAGGAGTTTTCAGAGAACTCTCTTGATTTACACGAAGAGATGGACTGACTGCAGAACGACGGAAAAAAAACGGAGAGGAAATGAGAGAAGGAGAGAGAGAGAGAGGGGGGGAGAGAGAGGGAGGGAGGGAGGGAAGTGAATTTAATCACAAGGTCACTCCTCGTCCTGGGTGACGGCAGAGCGGGCTAATGGAGGGAGAGAGAGAAGGGGCGGAGACCGGGAGAGTAAGGTCATCAGCTGTGAGCCGGACGAGTGCAGGTTAAAAGAGGTGAGGCCAGAGAGAGAGCGAGAGAGAGAGAGAGAAAGGGGGGAGAGAGAGAGAGACTGTGGGAAAGGGATGTCAAGGACATTTAATGTTCCCAGTGAGCGCAGAGGGAGACAGAATGATAGATAGAAGGAGAGACAAAAAAGGACAGAGAGAGAGACAGAGAGAGAGAGAATGAAAGCAGGAGAGACACAACAGACAGGAGAGGCAGAAAGACAGGAGATAAAATTATAAATAGAGACACAACGTTATACAGGAGAGACGATGATGTCCGGTGGGAGATACGCGAAGATGGACAGAAGAAGAGACACAACCGTTGATAGAAGAGAGACAAAGACGTAAAGAGAAGCAGAACTATAGATAGAGAGACAACGACAGAAGGAGGCATAAACGATAGACAGAAAGAGAGAGAATGATAGAAGGACGAAGAATGAGACAGAAGGAGAGACAAAGTGATACACAGAAGGAGATACAGATGCAAGGAGACACAGAACTATAGATAGAAGGAGAGACACAACAATAGACTGAAGAGCCAAAAAAAAGAGAGACAACAATGGACCGGAGGGACAAAATGTTTAAGAGAGAGACACACAACAATGTACCGGAGAGACAAAATGTATAAGAGAGACACACACAACAATGGACCAGAGAGACAAAATGTATAAGAGAGAGACACAACAATGGACCGGAGAGACGAAATGTATCAGAGAGAGACACAACAATGGACCGGAGAGACGAAATGTATAAGAGAGAGACACAACAATGGACCGGAGAGACCAAATGTATAAGAGAGAGACACAACAATGGACCGGAGAGACGAAATGTATCAGAGAGAGACACACAACAATGGACCGGAGAAACAAAATGTTTAAGAGAGACACACACAACAATGGACTGGAGAAACAAAATGTTTAAGAGAGACACACACAACAATGGACCGGAGAGACGAAATGTATAAGAGAGAGACACAACAATGGACCGGAGAGACCAAATGTATAAGAGAGAGACACAACAATGGACCGGAGAGACCAAATGTATAAGAGAGAGACACAACAATGGACCGGAGAGACAAAATGTATAAGAGAGACACAACAATGGACCGGAGAGACGAAATGTATAAGAGAGAGACACAACAATGGACCGGAGAGACCAAATGTATAAGAGAGAGACACAACAATGGACCGGAGAGACGAAATGTATAAGAGAGACACAACAATGGACCGGAGAGACGAAATGTATAAGAGAGAGACACAACAATGGACTGGAGAGACAAAATGTATAAGAGAGACAACGATGGACCGGAGAGACGAAATGTATAAGAGAGAGACACAACAATTGACCGGAGAGACGAAATGTATAAGAGAGAGACACAACAATGGACCGGAGAGACAAAATGTATAAGAGAGAGACACACAACAATGGACCGGAGAGACAAAATGTATAAGAGAGAGACACAACAATGGACCAGAGAGACAAAATGTATAAGAGAGACACACAACAATGGACCAGAGAGACAAAATGTATAAGAGAGACACACAACAATGGACCGGAGAGACGAAATGTATAAGAGAGCATGTATAAGAAGACGAGCTCGGTGCTTCGATGTTGTTTCGGCGAACGCTAATTAAGTGGAGAGTTAGCGATGCATGTTTTCAGTGTCCGTGCTAAGCGGTAAACTGCCGAGCGCGTAGCCAGCTAGCGGATCTTCACCGCAGGCGTGACTCAGCCGGGGTTTCGTTCTGACGACGCGAGAACGTGATCCTCCTGCTGCGCCGCCGAGCACAATTCCAGTAGTCGGAAAATAAAACGTTTACGGAGTATTCGAAAGGAAACATGGTTAATGACGCCGTGGAAGGAGGGGGAAGGGGGGGTATGCTTTTACCGGACGAGGCCGGGAGATATCGGAGATAAGGGTTCAGCGAGACGGGCATTAATGTTTAATGTCATAAAACTGCAGCCAGAAAGCGGGCGAGCGAGCGAGCGAGAGAGAGAGAGAGAGAGAGAGAGCGAGAGAGAGAGAGAGAGAGGACAGGGAGCAGTGCT